>NW_011493941.1:4818-5611 GCF_000754665.1 Bison bison bison | reverse complement strand
ACAGCTTTGGCATTGCCTTTCTTTGGGATTTAAATAAAAACTGACCTTTTCCAGTCCTGTGGCCACTGTTGAGTTTTCCAAATTTGCTGGCATATTGAGTGCAGAACACTCACAGCATCATCTTTCAGGATACAAAATAGCTCAACTGGAGTTCCATTGCCTCCACTAGCTTTGTTCTAGTTCTAGACCTAGAACAAGTTCTTTGTTCTAGTTCTAGTTCTAGTTCTAGCTTTGTTCTAGACCATTATATCTACTACTGTGGGCAGGAATATCTTAGAAGAAATGGAGTAGCCCTCGTGATCAACAAAAGAGTCTGAAATGCAGTACTTGGATGGAATCTCAAAAATGACAGAATGATATCTGTTCGTTTCCAAGGCAAACCATTCAATATCACAGTAATACAAGCCTATACCCCAACCAGTAACACTGAAGCAGCTGAAGTTTAACGGTTCTATGAAGACCTACAAAACCTTTTAGAACTAACACCCAAAAAAAGATGTCCTTTTCATTATAGGGGACTGGAATGCAAAAGTAGGAAATCAAGAAACACCTGGAGGAACAGGAAAATTTGCCCTTGGAATACGGAATGAAGCAGGGCAAAGGCTAATAGAGTTTTGCCAAGAGAACACAATGGTCATAGCAAACACCCTCTTCCAACAACACAAGAGAAGACTCTACACATGGACATCACCAAATGGTCATCACCAAAATCAGATTGATTGTATTCTTTGCAGCCAAAGATGGAGAAGCTCTATACAGTCAGCAAAAACAAGACTGGGAGCTGACTGTGGCT
>NW_011493941.1:4165-4718 GCF_000754665.1 Bison bison bison | reverse complement strand
TGTTTCCACTGTTTCCCCATCTATTTCCCATGAAGTGATGGAACCAGATGCCATGATCTTCGTTTTCTGAATGTTGAGCTTTAAGCCAACTTTTTCACTCTCCTCTTTCACTTTTATCAAGAGGCTTTTTAGTTCCTCTTCACTTTCTGCCATAAGGGTAGTGTCATCTGCATATCTGAGGTTATGTATATTTCTCCCAGCAATCTTGATTCCAGCTTGTGCTTCTTCCAGCCTAGCATTTCTCATGATGTACTCTGCATACAAGTTAAATAAGCAGGGTGACACTATACAGCCTTGACATACTCCTTTTCCTATTTTGGAACCAGTCTGTTGTTCCATGTCCAGTTCTAACTGTTGCTTCCTGACCTGCATATAGGTTTCTCAAGAGGCAAGTCAGGTGGTCTGGTATTCCCATCTCTTGAAGAATTTACCACTGTGTATTGTGATCCACACAGTCAAAGGCTTTGGCATAGTCAATAAAGCAGAAATAGATGTTTTTCTGGAACTCTCTTGCTTTTCCCATGATCCAGCAGATGTTGGCAACTTGATCTGT
>NW_011493941.1:3604-4065 GCF_000754665.1 Bison bison bison | reverse complement strand
TCAATAACCTCAAATATGCAGATGACACCACCCTTATGGCAGAAAGTGAAGAGGAACTAAAAAGCCTCTTGATAAAAGTGAAAGAGGAGAGTGAAAAAGTTGGCTTAAAGCTCAATATTCGGAAAATGAAGATCATGGCATCCGGTCCCATCACTTCATGGGAAATAGATGGGGAAACAGTGGAAACAGTGTCAGACTTTATTTTGGGGGGCTCCAAAATCACTGCAGATGGTGACTGCAGCCATGAAATTAAAAAGACACTCCTTGGAAGAAAAGTTATGACCAACCTAGATAGCATTTTGAAAAGCAGAGGCATTACTTTGCCAACAAAGGTCCGTCTAGTCAAGGCTATGGTTTTTCCTGTTGTCATGTATGGATGTGAGAGTTGGACTGTGAAGAAAGCTGAGTGCCAAAGAACTGATGCTTTTGGACTGTGGTGTTGGAGAAGACTCTTGAAAGTC
>NW_011493941.1:3167-3504 GCF_000754665.1 Bison bison bison | reverse complement strand
AATAGAATGGGAAAGAAATGCAAAAAAGCAAAATGGCTGTCTGGGGAGGCTTTATAAATAGCTATGAAAAGAAGAGAAGTGAAAAGCAAAGGAGAAAAGGAAAGATATAAAGATCTGAATGCAGAGCTCCAAAGAATAGAAAGAAGAGATAAGAAAGTCTTACTCAGCGATCAATGCAAAGAAATAG
Source organism: Bison bison bison (assembly GCF_000754665.1). Classification (NCBI taxonomy): domain Eukaryota; kingdom Metazoa; phylum Chordata; class Mammalia; order Artiodactyla; family Bovidae; genus Bison; species Bison bison. The sequence continues at coordinate 3,317 of NW_011493941.1, read as the reverse complement.
AGGGGAAAAAACAGAATGAGAAAGACTAGAGATCTCTTCAAGAAAATTAGAGATTTTCATGCAAGGATGGGCTCGATAAAGGACAGAAATAGTATGGACCTAACAGAAGCAGAAGATATTAAGAAGAGGTGGCAAGGATACACAGACGAA
>NW_011493941.1:2625-3020 GCF_000754665.1 Bison bison bison | reverse complement strand
TCTCACACGCTAGTAAAGCAATGCTCAAAATTACTCCAAGCCAGGCTTCAGCAATACATGAACCATTAACTTTCAGATGTTCAAGCTGGTTTTAGAAAAGGCAGAGGAACCAGAGATCAAATTACCAACATCCTCTGGATCATGGAAAAAGCAAGAGAGTTCCAGAAAAACATCTATTTCTGCTTCATTGACTATGCCAAAGCCGTATACTGTGTGGATCACAATAAACTGTGGAAAATTCTGAAAAAGATGGGAATACCAGACCACCTGACTGGCCTCTTGAGAAACCTATATGCAGGTCAGGAAGCAACAGTTAGAACTGGACATGGAACAACAGACTGGTTCCAAATAGGAAAAGGAGTACATCAAGGCTGTATATTGTCACCCTGCTTATT
>NW_011493941.1:0-586 GCF_000754665.1 Bison bison bison | reverse complement strand
GTTTTTCATATCAGTTACCCTCTTCTTCAGTTCTGTCTGGTTGTTTTTTATATTTTCTAGTTCCTTATTAGAATTTTCCATGTGTTTATCTATTTTCTGTAGTTAGCATTATTATAACTAATTCTCCAGACTCTTTACCTAGTACATTATTTATCTCTGCTTTTGGGTTGCTGTGTCAGAGGTTTTCTCTTAGTCTTTCAATGGAGACCAGTCCTTCTGTCTTCCCATTTGTCTCTGCCTTTCTGATTTTAAGTGAATCAATTATATATTATAGTCTTGAAGGGGTGTTCTTGTGAAGGAGCAATCCTGTACACTCTGTGGTACCCAGAGAGGGGGGGCTGGATTTGATAGATCACAAGTCACATCTTTCCTCAGGTGTGCCAGCAGCTATTGCCTTAGTAGCAGATTGGTGGTGCCAGGGCTGGAGCCAGATGTGAGGTACAGACTTCCTCTATTCTCAGTGGCCTTTTCAGGCCCTATTGGGGACAGGGTGGGGTCCTAAGTTTCTGGAGCAGAGGCCCTGATTGTCAGGCTAGAGCTGGCTGTGTTCCCTCTAAGCATGTGCCCTCCTTTCTCCCAGCACTGC
>NW_011493940.1:9700-10116 GCF_000754665.1 Bison bison bison | reverse complement strand
CCCCATGGACTGCAGCCTACCAGGCTCCTCCATCCATGGGATTTTCCAGGCAGAGTACTGGAGTGGGGTGCCATTGCCTTCTCTGAAGCATTGGGGATAAAACTTGCCAAAATCAAAGTAGTTAATTCATTAAGTCTATTCCAGCTATTTGTCAGCAAATACATGGAGTCTGCCATAAAATGGCCCGACTGACATCATTCTTTCACTTGATGTTTAGCAACATAAATCACAGCTGTCCTAGCATTTACTGGTATGTTTATTGATGTTAAGTATATGGTTAGATGATACCTTAGGAGCTTGCTGACATAAAGTAACTAGCTTTACATCTGACTCTTTTTAAAAATCCTGTCCTTTCATCCTTTATTTTCTAATTAATATACTTTGCTTGAACAAAAAAAAAAAAAAAAAAAAAAAAA
>NW_011493940.1:9177-9600 GCF_000754665.1 Bison bison bison | reverse complement strand
ATATCATCCAGTCTTATACAGAAGAGATAATATAAATAACGAAGTACATTATGCTCATTGATGTCAACTGTTTTTATCTCTATTTTTCTTTCACAAGGAGGCATTTAAAATAAAATACTAATCAGAGTCTGAGAATCTGTTCATGCAAACTGTTCCTGACTTAAAGACAATTGAGGATAATAGAGTGATTGAGCAGTAGCTAGAATGTACAGTATGGAGGGATTCATCAAACTGATTAAAATGCAATCTACAAACAAAATGAACAAATCTATTATTTTTTCTTTGTCCGCAGGTCTGGAAAGAAAAAAACAAGTCAGCAATTTATTCCATTACTCATGTGATTTGGTTGGTGCTACTGAGGTTGGCTGGCCATGAACATAATGTCTTATTGTGGTATAGTGTTTGTGGATGGACTTCCTAAAC
>NW_011493940.1:8700-9077 GCF_000754665.1 Bison bison bison | reverse complement strand
AAAAAAAAAAAAAAAAAAAGACTCCTCTTCCAAGTTATCCATACTGCATTAAGAGTTAATGAACTAAAGTGGACAAATCTCATGCTTATGGGAGCTCTGACCAGTGTAAACCCAAGACATTAGCCTCAATTCGGCTATGTTACACATTTACTCATTTTCTCATATGTTGTAGTCAAGAATGAGCCCTCCTGTCCCAATCATTTCTGCTGCTGATTTTCTTGAGTCCCAGAGATTCCTCCTTCTGCACTAATGTGTATTACAGAACTTCAACTATTTTGAGCACACAACTAATTTTAATGATTTCAGCTGAAGAAATATAAGCAAAATATAACACAGCTTTATGAGAAATGTAGAAAGTAGCAAAGAACTTTGACCAG
>NW_011493940.1:4720-5412 GCF_000754665.1 Bison bison bison | reverse complement strand
TGAGGAGATATCAGAAAGGCACTAATTCTACACCCTCTTGTATATGAAATAAACACTAATATCAGCCTTAAAATTTCCATCCTATCATTGTAAAGAACCATAATGCAACTGTTCCAGAACAGTTTTTATGTCAGAGTAAGTGAAATCATTTGACTTTTGATGCTTGATATTTTATGGTTCCAAATTTGCTGTTTTCAGCCAAATCCAGAGGCGAACAACTATCATTCATCTGCATACAGAAACATTATAATCAAACAATTTCTCACAATAAGAGCCTAGATGGACTTTGACAAGACTATTTGAGATGAACTCAGCCAGTCCATCTTGACTCAATTACCTCTGAAAACTTAAGTAAGTCATAAAACTATGATCTTCTGTGGAATCATTCCTGAGATAGTGTCTCCTGAGCTGTTAGAGGGTAATATACAATAATGTTTAAGTCAGGGCTTGCATTGTTCTTAAACAGTTGCCATTAACTTTTACATTATCTTCTGATAGTATTAGAATTCCTGGATTATTTTAGGGCCTTTACCTGTAGGAGGAGGAAACTTTTAAGGAAAGACTTGACAGACTGACTTGTTAACATTAATGTGACCATTTACTGCACACACTACCCATCCTCTGCATGCCTCCTCTCTCACTGATGCACTGTGCTTCCCACTGCTATTTTTCCTACCTTCACGTTATTTTTG
>NW_011493940.1:3325-4620 GCF_000754665.1 Bison bison bison | reverse complement strand
CTCTTGTTTCTTGAAGATGTCGGTCATAAAAAATCAGAGAAAGTGTATCTTAACATGTTCTTTACCAAAAACAAAATAAAAACAAATTTTATGGATATGATGAGATAATGATGTTTAAAATTTCAATGAATTTTCAGAGTTACTCAGGAGTGATGAAAAACATGAAAACTCAGGGGTTCTATTTTACATATCAATCATTTTTCTGAGCCCTCTAAGGTTATCTTTTAATTCACTGGATTATCCAACACCTACCATATGATAAGTATTATGCTAGAGAAGAGTGGCATAATGGTAAATTTACACTGTGCTTCAGTTTCGTGAATTTGTAATTGGTATTAATATTTTTATGGGTTTTGTTACTCAGGACTCCACAAGAGACAACATTTCTAGTAGGCCCTGGGTATTTTCTAGTAGGATTGACTTCAGATAGAGGAAGAGATCTGATGATGGTGATTTTTCAGCCATCAGTGGCAAGAATTGCTTCTTCTGTCACTTGGTGGAGGCTTTCAGGTAAGGTAGCAAAATACATTGACCCTTCTGGCTATTTGCAGTTCCTCAGCTAAATGTTCAGTTTGGGAATAATAATATTTGGCATGTCTCCTCCCTCTTCTTCTTGGTAGAGAACCGTCCATAGGCTTCAGATCTTTTGTGTTGACCCTCTTGGCATGGTATGTACTCCAAAGTTTTCCTGACAACTTGGGAAAGTTGTCAGGGAAAGTTGTCCTGACATTCATATCATCCTGGTTTGATGGGAAAATCAGCCTCTTTTGGGATTTAGTGAGCAGGTCCATTTTGCTTTCATACTAAGCTATATCCTTACACTTAAACAGTATAAAGATACAGACAAAAAAAAAAAAAAAATGCAGTCTTGCTAATTGTGACAACATGGCTGGACCCAGAGAATATTATGCTAGATGAAATAAGTCAGAGAGACAGATATCTGCTGTATAATTTCATTCATATGTGGAATCAAAAAAACATCAGAAATGTACAAACAGAACAGAACAATAACAGACTCACTCATAGATACAGAGAATAAACTGGTGGTTGCCAGAGGAGATGGATTAGGGGGTTGGATGAAATAGATAAAGGGAATAATGAAATAGAAACATCCAGTTATAAATGAATAAAGTCATGGGATGTAATATAGAGTGTAAGGAATATAATCAGTAGCACTTTAATAATTTTATATGGGCACAGATGATTACTAGATTTATCATGGAGGTCATTTCACAATGCGTTTAAATATCAAATCACTAAATTGTACACCGTAGTGTTATATGTGAGTTATACAT
>NW_011493940.1:0-304 GCF_000754665.1 Bison bison bison | reverse complement strand
CTGCTGGAGAAGGGAATGACTACCCACTCCAGTATTCTGGCCTGGAAAATTCCATGGACTATATAGTCCGTGGGGTCACAAAGAGTCGGACACGACTGAGTGACTTTCACTTTCACTTGGGACTTCACTCCTAACTCAGCTGGTAAAGAATCTGCCAGCAATGCAGGAGACCTTAGTTAGATTCCTGGGTCGGGAAGATCCTCTGGAGAAGGGATAGGTTCAGTTCAGTTCAGTCGCTCAGTTGTGTCCGACTCTTTGCTACCCCATGAATTGCAGCACGCCAGGCCTCCCTGTCCATCACCAA
>NW_011493939.1:20916-21089 GCF_000754665.1 Bison bison bison | reverse complement strand
CAGTCGTGTCCGACTCTGTGCGACCCCATAGATGGCAGCCCACCAGGCTCCCCTGTCCCTGGAATTCTCAAGGCAAGAACACTGGAGTGGGTGAAGAAAGCTGAGCACGAAGAATTGATGCTTTTGAACTGTAGTGTTGGAGAAGACTCTTGAGAGTCCCATGGACTGCAAGG
>NW_011493939.1:19102-20816 GCF_000754665.1 Bison bison bison | reverse complement strand
CAATCTGAAAGGATAAGTAGACAAATCCATACTTAGAGTTGGAGACTTCAATATTCCTCTCTTAGTAATTGATAAAACAAGTAGGCAGACAATCAGAAAGCATCGAACTAGCCTGAACAACACTATCAACCAACTCTACCTAACTGATATTAATAGAATGCTCCACCTAGCAACAACACAATATACTTTCTTTCTAAGTGCACATGGACTATTCATGATGACGGACTATATTCTGAGCCAAAAGACAAAACTTAACACAGTCAAAAGAATAGAAATAATAAAGGCATGTTCTTAGACTGTAACAGTTTTTATATAGAAGTCAAATAACAAAAATACCTAGAAAATACACAATATTTGGAAATAATATACTTCTAAATATCCCACAGGTCAATGAGGTATTCTCAGAGGAAAATAAAAAGGTATTTGGAACTGAATACAAGTAAGAAGACAGCATATCAAAATCTGTGGGACACAGTTAATGCAGTGTCAGAGGAAAATTTATTGCAGTAAACATATAAACTGGAAAACAAGATCTAAAATTGGTAACCTGAGATTTCACCTTAAATAACTAGATAAAGAAGACCAAATAAAACCCAAAGCAAAGGAAGTAAATAATAAATGTTAGAACAGAGATCAATTATATTGAAAACAGAAACAGAATAAAGAAAAACCAATGAAACCAAAAGATGGTTCTTTGAAAAGAGTAATAAAATTGATAAAACTCTGGCCAAGAAAAAACTAACAAGAATAAAGTCATCTACTACTTTACATTTAATGCTTTGTGGTCTGAAATCATCTTTGTCTGGTATCAGTATAACTATCTTTTTTAAATTTTTGGGCCAAGCACCACAGCCTATGGGAACCTAGTTCCCCAACTAGTGATAAAACTGGAGCCCCCATCTTGGAAGGGCAAAGTCTTTAACCACTGGACCACCACGGAAGTCCTAACTATCTCCTTTGATTGCCATTTGTCTGCTATTTTTTTATCTATCTATTTATTTTTAGCCTTTCCAAGTCAGGTTGTTTAAGGTCCAGCTTTATATACGGCTTGTAGTAGTATCTTCTGTTGTGAGCCAATGAAAGTAAAGTGAAAGTCGCTCAGTCGTGTCCAACTCTCTGTGACCCCATGGACTATACAGTCCATGGAATTCTCTAGGCCAGAATATTGGAGTGGGTAGCTTTTCCTTCTCCAGGGGATCTTCCCAACCCAGAGATCGAACCCAGGTCTCCCACAGTGCGGGCGGATTCGTTACCAACTGAGCTATCAGGGAAACCCAGCCAATTAAAGTGTTAATTAAAAATTAACTGGGGAATTCCCTGGTAATCCAGTGGTTAGAACTCAGCACTTTCACTGCTGGGGCCCAGGTTCAATCCTTGATGGGGAAGTAAGATTCCACATGACATGTGGCTGGGACAAAAAAAAAAGAATTAATTGAGTTACTTGTTTTCATTTACTGATATTATTAATTTTTTCTCAAATCTGCTTTGATATTGTATCATTAATTTTGCTATATTTCTGTCTTTCTCTATAAGATATAAATTCTTTTAAAATAATTTTCTTCTATTGTGTACCACTAGATCATCGAAAAAGCAAGAGAGTTCCAGAAAAACATCTATTTCTGCTTTATTGACTATGACAAAGCCTTTGACTATGTGGATCACAATAAACTGTGGAAAATTCTGAAAGAGATGGGAATACCAGACTACCTGACCT
>NW_011493939.1:13305-17051 GCF_000754665.1 Bison bison bison | reverse complement strand
TTATTAAGATCTTGTTTGAGTATATTTTTGGATGTGTGGTGGATGACATATAGGTTTTTTTATGCTTCGTGTTTTGTCTTGTTTTATTTGAAGAGTGATATTATCCTCAGTTCATGTATATAATATTTTATTTCCTGATTTTCTGCCATAGCTTTCTTGTTCATTTTTATGGTATTAAGGCTTTTTACAAGACTAATTTAATGGTGCCACTGTTGACTGAATTGTGTTCCCTCAAAATTTATATGAAAGTGTTAGTCGTTCAGTTAAGTCCCACTATTTGCAACCCCATGGACTCTAGCCCACCAGGCTCCTCTGTCCATGGAATTCTCCAGGCCAGAATATTGGAGTGGGTAGCCATTTATTTCTCCAGGGGATCTTCCTGACTCAGGGATTGAACTCTGGTCTCCTACATTGCAGGCGATTCTTTACCATCTGACCCACGAGGGGAAGCCTTATATGTTGAAGCCCTAACCCCCAGTGTGACTGTATTTGGAGATGAGGTCTTTAAAGAGGTAATTAGGTTAATAGAGGTCTTGAGTAGAGCCCTCATTGACACAGAAGATGGCCACGTGAGGATACAGTGAGAAGGCAGCTGTCTGTAAGCCAGGAAGAGAATTCTCAGAAGAAACTGAACCCTACCAGACTTTGTTCTTGGACTTTCCAGGCTCCAGTACTATCAGAAAATGAATGTCTATAGTTCAGAAGCCACTCAGTCTACGGTATTTCTTGTGATAGCCCAAGCTGCCTTAATACAGGCTTTGCTCTACTGAAAGAAGAGCATCTAATTCTGTAGTGGTGGTGGCTGTTGGAAGTTTTTAGGTCTTGTGGTTCTCTTTTTCTTGCAGGACCCTAAACTTCCCCCTTTTCCTTTTTAGTCCTTTTGAATACTTCCTTCCTTGTTGTGCTTTTTCTTCCCCCATCAAAGCTATGAATGTTGAAAACTGCTCATTCACATCATGCCTGTCCTTTTACATCATTCCTCCTTGTTTAGATAGGGCTTGAACACTTTAAACCACATGTACCCCCTCTAAATCATGTATAATTCGAAGTTCCTTCTTTACAGTTCAAGCTCTGGTCTTCCTAAAACCTTTTACTTCTAGTATTTTCAGACTTAGTGTGGACTTAGACATTCTGGCATTAGATTTACAATAAACTTGAGACCTTTTGCTAACTTCTCTGTTCGGTTTTCCTTTAAGATTTTTTTGGTCTATCTTTGTTTGCCATAGAGCCTCACAGTAGTCCAGGCAAGTGCCAGAACTATAACAGATCACACCGTGGGAATTGGTGAATTTTCTCTTTTCACTTACAGTTGTTTGAAGTTTGGGCACATTCTTTGTCTTCAAGTTATGCTAAAGGCATGGTTTTCAAAAAAAAAAAAAAAGGCATGGTTTTCATGTTGTTGTTTCTCAGTCATCAGTTGGCTCCAACTCTTTGTGACCCCATGGACTGCAGCACACCAGGCTTCCTTTTCCTTAACTATCTCCCAGAGTTTGCTCAAACTCATGTGCATTGAGTCGATGATGCCATCCAACCATATCCTCCTCTGTCACCCATTTTTCCTCCTACCTTCAATCTTTCCCAGCATCAGGGTCTTTTCCAATGAGTTGGCTCTTTGCATCTGGTTGCCAAAGTATTTGGCTTCAGCATCAGTCTGGTTTTCATGTAGATTCCCTTTCAAATATCTTTTTTTTTCTTTTAATCACTGTGGTAGCATGTATTAGGAAGCAGGTAGTTATGCTGTAATCTTTGTCATATACCTGATGTCTGTGTTTACTAACTAAAAAGCAATTTAAGGGTGCTTTTTATTCCAAATTACAAAAAACTAACTTTGCTCCCTTTTGCAGATGGGAATAATAAAGAACAGCAATGTTCCTACAATTCAATGGAGAATAAAGAGAATAAGGTATAAGGATTTAAAATTGGGGTAGGAGGACTACCCACTGGCAAGAGACAATTTACATTTTAGATATAAAAATTATGTCTCATGAAAACATTCTACCATCAGACATATCCTTAAAGTATACTTTGTATAGCTTCTTTGGCAAACCAGGAGCTAGAAGTCATGGGTATTTATATGGAAAAGTATCTTCAGATTTCTGAAACTGTCATTCAGTCTTGGGTTATATATTCATTGGGAATGTTTTTGGCTAAAAGTAACTAATACCTGATGAATATTAGGTGAAAGTACAAGGATATTTACCTGCCATTTAAAAGCAGGTATGAAGTAAGGCAGCCTCATAGTTGGGCAGATAGCTCAACAATGTCCTCACGGACTCACGGATTTTGGCTCTTTTCATCTCTATGTTACATTCAAAGTGTATAAATGTGTAGGAGGTGATGATGTCTTATCAGATCATAGTTACAAGAAGGCTGCCATAGCTTCAGACATCTTGTCTGAATTTTAGTAGAAAGAATGAAAAGGAGAAGTCATATGTGTCTTGTTATCAGGAGACAACAAGCATTCCTCCAACTCATACAACAGATTCTCTCTATGTCTCATTGTCAGAACTGAATCCTGTGGCCAAACCTCACTTTCCAGGATCTACAGGCAGCAGTGAAAAGGGAGTTGAAAATGGCTGTTGAATTTGCCAACCAGCAATATCTGCTAATGCTTCCAGAATAGTTGTCACTAGGAGTTCTAGAAAATACATCAAAGGATATTATCAGCTCAAGTGCTTCCAAAATAACAGCAATTGTAACTAATCCTTTAAGACTACCTACTATAACCAAGACATGGAGTTTCAAAGTTTCTCCTTCTGACCAGTCTGTTTCACTTAAGACTAAAGTGACTTGAGGAAGGGGTACCAAGCCACACCCAGATGTGTGGGTGTTGGAAAGGTGACATGGAGTGTTCAGTGGAAGTGTGGGGAGTTTGCATGTAAAGCACAGCATATAGAAACAGTGACACTGTCTGACCTGAGTGATTAAGAGGCTGAGAATGTCACAGTGGTATTGTGCCACTGGAAAAAAAGATGAGGACAAAAATGACATGATTCCTTCCTGAGTAACATCAATTGATAATACCTAGAGCACACTGCAAATTCTGGGAACTGAATTGCAAAGGCTATTAATGGTTTATAAGCTTTCAAAATGAGGGAACTTCAATTGGGGAACAACAGTGCATCCGAATAGAATTTAGAAGGTCAAAGAAACCAAACCACTTTTCATAAATTATTAACTAAACAATGAGACATAAAAACTGATTTAGGTATAACCATTAACATATAACACTTAAGAATCCTCCTCCTCTTCCTTCTAATATGATCCATTTCCTTATTTATCTGTTTTGACTTCAGTGTAAACTCCGCCAGCTGGCATCCTAGTGGAGTATAAACATTCTATAGTTATTAAACAACAACATGTCATATATTACATTTGACATAAAGATAAACAACAAACAGTTTCTTCATTCTCTTAGAAGAATAGCAATACCTTTTCTCAATAATAAGAATCCAGTACAACTCTCTGGTATTTTATGGTTTGCAAAACTCTTCCATTTTACTCTCACAAGAAAACAGGAGACATTTCTCATCTACTTTGCAGATGAGAAACTTGAACTCAGAGAGGGGAAGTGACTTGTCCAAAGTCCTCTGGCTTCTTAGTGAAAGCAACAGGGTTTGGCCTCAGGTTTCCTGGGTCCTCACCCATTGCTCTTTCCACCCCTTCAGGCTATTTCCTGGACCACTTCATGGGTCATTTTGAAATGATGTGCTTCGGACTTGTTTACTTCCTCTCTCGCGCTGCAA
>NW_011493939.1:11808-12284 GCF_000754665.1 Bison bison bison | reverse complement strand
AATCATGGCACAAACAGTTTACTTAGTTCACTGTGCCCAGCTATTCAGAGAGATGCCAACATGTGCACAGGTGCTGAAGTGCTCTCTTTTCTTTGCCCTCTAGCATTCAACTTTTTTTTGAAGTATAATTGATTTACAATGTTGTGTTAGTTTCAGATGTACACCATAGTGCTTGATTTTTTTTTTTTTTGCACATTATATTCCATTATAGCTTATTACAAGATCTGGGGTATAATTTCCTGGGCTATAAAGTAAATTCTTGTTGCATATCTCTTTTATGCATAGTAGTCTGTATCTGTTAATCTCATATTCCTAATTTTTCCTTCCCCTACCTCCTTGTCCCCTTTGGTAACCACTGCTTTGTGTTCTATGTCTGTGGGTATGTTTCTGTTTTTTTTTGTTTTTTTTTTAATTTTTAATTTTAATTTTTATTTTTTTAAATTTTATTTTATTTTTAAACTTTACATAATTGTATT
>NW_011493939.1:9540-11708 GCF_000754665.1 Bison bison bison | reverse complement strand
ATTTCCCCCAAATCTATATATCTAACAGGTATTTTTACTTGAAAAGCAGAACAAAAATGAGTAACAGAGGAAAAAGAAGAAAATGGAGGTCAACTTTTCTATCCTCTGGTCTTTTATCTTTATTTCAACCATTCCAGCAAGATCAGCCTCTTATTTTCACTGTTTCAACATCAGCTAGGTAATTTTTGTAACAGCTCCATATGGAAGATGTACATGTTTCCTGGCTTAAGTCTGCTCATATGTGCATGATTCAACACCAAATGGCAATTGCAGCCAATGCTCCATAACCCATAAAAGGGAAAGGAATTGTAGTACAGATAAATCAAGATGTCTGAAGCCCAAAGTCATTTCTATTTGGCTTTGGAAGTGTACTATCTTAGGTTAGGACATTTTGTCTTTTAATTTATCCTACTTTCCTAATTCTGTCTCATGTTTTTAACTTTAGTTGGTATCCCCATTAAACGAGACTGTAAACAATTCCAGTTAATGGGAAGAGATGGTCTGGGAGAAAAGCGAATGGGGTTGTGAGAAGATGATACAGGCACTACGAAAATTAACTCAATTCACATAGGGGAGAAGATCTAGGCTAGGCAGGAGTTGACTCTATTATACTATAGGCAGAAGGTGAGCGTTATATCTGTTCACTCTTGTTATGCCTTCATAACTGAGGGGAGCGTCTTACCATCTACAGAAAGCACAAAGTATTTATCTGTGTATCTAAATCCCTTATTGCATTATTTTGCTTTTAATCATTTACACCTGTAAATGACATAGCCTATGATGAAGCAAAATAAAACCAAAAACATCTAGAAAAACACTACTATTGGGGGAAGATGCTGCTTTGGGAAGAGATCCTTGTGGTTCTCCTCACTTGATATAAGTAATAAATCCTTCCTTCTCCTCTTTCCCACCACCCCACTGCCAAAAAAACTGTACTATTAGCATTAGGCAATGAAAGCATTCAAATGAGATTCTGCTTAAAGGTACATCAGGGAAGATTTAAATAAGCTCAGCCAGAATTCCAAAAACAGAAAGGAAATAAATTTCAATATTATGTGCATCACTGACTCAATGGACATGAGTTTGAGCAAGCTCTGGGAGTTGGTAATGGACAGGGCTGCATGGTGCGCTGCAGTCCATGGGGTCGCAGAGAGTTGAACACGACAAAGCAACTGAACTGAACTGACTCGATTCTGTGCATAAGTTGGGGAGATTTTTACAAATAAAAACGCCTCACGTATTATGTGTGCTTCTACCATGTGTTTAAATTCTGTGGCTTAGATACTAATATCTGTGTAGAGCTTGATGAAAATCCGGTAAACTCAACTGAGGTAATGACTATCTACCAGGGGCCTTTTCAATGCCAGACATGTGGCCCATGCCTTCCAATGCTTGCCCTTCTCCTCTTGGGTTCACCCAATCTCTAATTATCAGGGTGGATGCTGGAACTGGGGTTTCCTTTGTTACCAGATCATTGTGTTAGTATCAAATTTTTCCTGTCCAGTGTTCAATGTCTTTTAATCAAGTTTTTGAGCTATGATTCATATGTACATTAATATGTGAAATTATCAGAAGCTATATTCAAGAAGGCACAACATTAAAGGTAAGACAGAGGCCTGTAGAGATACAAATCAATCAGAGGAATTGTCTGAATCAGAAGGTGGCACACAGCTTAGCTTCCAAAACAATTCTAGGCTTAAGGGTTTAAGGTATCTTTGTTCCAATGACACAACGATCTTTGGATTAAACCTTTTTTCAAAAACAGTATCCAAGATGTTCTTGGAGATTTCTTGTCACTGAGAGTCTTATGCCTGACATATTTATTTCATAAAGTGAGAAATAGCACCACATGAAAATAGCTCAAATGAGTGTTATCTAGCTCCTTTCTGGGCAATGAAATGACCCTGCCTTGTTTTGTTCTGGGAAACCTGCCAGATGAGCTTTGAAAGGCGAACAGAGCGGAGGTGACTCGCCTGGCTGGGTGGTTCATTCTGACACAAACCTGGCAGAAGGCACATTGTGTGCTTCCTGTCATTTGGTGGAGACCAACTTGGTCTTGTATTCTTGCTTGGAGAACTCTATGGACAGAGGAGCCTGGCGTGCTACAGTCCATAGAGTTGCAAAAAGTTGGACACTACTAAGTGACTGAGCACACACACACACAACTT
>NW_011493939.1:8754-9440 GCF_000754665.1 Bison bison bison | reverse complement strand
ATCTGGACCTGCACAGTCCCTCTAGGCCTTAGGGTGCTAAGACTTGGCCGAGTCCTAGCTCTGTCACTTGCTAGCCTCATGAACTTGGGTAAGTTACTACACCTTCCTGGGTGGGCTTCACATCCCTCATCTATGAAGTGAGGAGAGTAATAACCAACGCCTAGCATGGTTGTGACTATTAAAAGAACTAAATATGCATCTCAGGTGTGACTCTCAGGCCTCAACACAGGTGTGCAGGATTTGTGACTTCTTTTTCTATAAATTAATTCTTTTCTGATCCCTATTTTTCTCTGTGGCAGACACATTGTCTCAGTCAGTTCAGGGGTTCTCTCTCCTCACTTAGCACTGGGGTGCCGGGATGAAGTGCATCCAGTCATGGGAGGGAAGTCTCCTCCCCTGCTGGCGTCTGTACAAGCTGCCACTGCTCTAGCCCTCACACCCCACTGTGGACCCTCTCCCCACCCTGGCTCTTTCTCAGCTGTGAATTCTGCATCAACTGATTTTTTGGGCTGCTCTTTAGCTGACGGAGACTGTAAGTCTGCCTCTGTGTCTTCAGCCTAGGGACCTCCCCCCAGGAGTTTCTAAACTTTTTCTCCTGAGTCATGCTGGGCTAGGAGGAAAATCACCCTGGGGCTTGCTAACACCCAGAGCACCATCTACAAACTGCAGCATAAGTCATGTGTGTT
>NW_011493939.1:7265-8418 GCF_000754665.1 Bison bison bison | reverse complement strand
CTTTTGAATATGCTATCTAGGTTGGTCATAACTTTCCTTCCAAGGAGTAAGTGTCTTTCAATTTCATGGGTGCAGTCACCATCTGTAGTGATTTTGGAGCCCAGAAAAATAAAGTCTGACACTGTTTCCACTGTTTCCCCATCTATTTCCCATGAAGTGATGGGACCAGATGCCATGATCTTCGTTTTCTGAATGTTGAGCTTTAAGCCAACTTTTTCACTCTCCTCTTTCACTTTCATCAAGAGGATCTTTAGTTTTTCGCTTTCTGCCATAAGGATGGCGTCATCTGCATATCTGAGGTTATTGATCTTTCTCCCAGCAATCTTGATTCTAGCTTGTGCTTCTACCAGCCCAGTGTTTCTCATGATGTACTCTGCATAGAAGTTAAATAAGCAGGGTGACAATATACACCCTTGACATATGCCTTTTCCTATTTGGAACCAGTCTGTTGGTCCGTGTCCAGTTCTAACTGTTGCTTCCTGACCTGAATATATATAAATGTTGTTGTTTAGTCACTCAGTCATGTCTGACTTTTTGTGACCCTATGGAATGTAGCCCAGCAGGCTCCTCTGTCCATGGGATTCTCCAGGCAAGAATACTACAGTGGGTTGCCATGCCCTCCTACAGGGGATCTTCCCAACCAGGGATCAAACTCGTGTCTCTTAAGTCTCCTGCAGGCAGGTTCTTTACCACTAGCACTACCTAGGAAGCCTATCTTAACGTTAATAACAAATATTTTAATGACAAAATTCTGTCTGCCTTATATATTTCTTTAAATTAAGGAAAACATCGAGCTCATGTTTCCATCACTCCTCCTTATCCTTTCATCCAAAGCTTAGAAAATTCCAGAGAAAATAGTGTACGTTTTAACAAGGGCCACCAGGTTGTCTTTTCTGAGTCCAGCCAGTTGAGATCACCACAGAAACAAACCTGGGACCTGGCCCGTAGCAGGCCCTCAAAAATAATCTTCAACTGATTGTGAGACACCAGAAAGGAGAGAAGATGTCAAATGAGGAAGTTCTCCATGCCACATGCTTGACTAGACAGTCACACATGGCCAAGCACGTTTCCTGAGCCCACTGTCACTGTGTTTCACTGACCCTGTGGGCATTTGTCATCTCCAAGGGCTCAGGGCCCATGTTCTCCTCTTGAA
>NW_011493939.1:6778-7165 GCF_000754665.1 Bison bison bison | reverse complement strand
AGAATGATCAGCACTGATAGAATGATGGCTATTATTATACACCATGTACTGTCTTAAATACAAACTGAATCCTCAGACTAACCCACTGAGGTATATAGTACTGTTATCACCATATTGCTGACAGGGAAATGAGGCATAGAGAGGTTAAGGGTCTTGCTAAGCTCATGAAGCTAGTAGGTTGTGGAGAAGGGATTTGAATTCATACGGCTTGTATCTGCCAGTCATGTTTCACCTCTCAGAGAATATATATCCAGGGAGTGGGTAATGGGGAACTGATTCGGAAATTCTGAAGCTGAGAATTTGGATCTCATTTCCTCAGTAGCATCCTTTCACTATGGCCATGAAGAAAATGGAATATGGGTGTAGTATTTTATATATAAATATATA
>NW_011493939.1:4158-5806 GCF_000754665.1 Bison bison bison | reverse complement strand
GAGATGAAATGCAGTGCCAAGATGTGTCATCTGGCGTCGTGTTTTTGTAATGTGGACAAATGTCGACAAAATTTGTGTGGAGGCTCAAAAAATCTAACTATTTATGAATTAAAATTAAATTTCAGTTTTACCAGGGGTAGAAACCTTAATTGCTGAAGCTGGATTCACTGTGCTGTTAACAAAACAGCAGCACTTTCTTCCTGCAATCAGCAATTAAAAGGGAGAATGAAAAAAGTGGCCTCCTTAAGAATCTGCAGTGCATACCAAGCCCAAGCCAGGTGCCTTCTGCACACCCTCTTCGTGGGCACTGCACATCAGAGCTGATAACAGCCGAATGGGATGATTTTAGACTGTCTACACTGGAGGCAATTGTTACATTTCAATCAATCTTACAAATCCATTCCCGATTGCGGAAGGCACAAACTGATACTCTGTCTGCAAAATGCATGTGTGCCTCACCATGTTAGCCAGGATCAGTCCCTTATCCATTCTGATCCACATAACATCCCCCTGAGGACCTTCAGACCCATATTCAGGAAGCAGAGGAAGCCAAAATCTGCCTATATTCAGTCCTCTCCAAATTGGACTGTTATCACTACACTGGGTAGTATGCCAATAACCATTATATCTTCCAAATTCCTGCTGATGGGCTATCTGAGTCTCATGATTTACATTCACACTTTTATATCAAAGTGTACCCCATATGCATGCTTATAAAGTCATTTCAATTTAGTGAATTAAGTACAATAGGTGTGGTATTTATTTCACTGACAATGGCCCCCTCTCCAGTGGGTCAGTTATACAGATAACACTGCCTCGCCATGGGGAGAATTTGACTAGAAGGATGATGTAACCACTCTTGGAAAGTTGTTTACAGAAAACAGACTCACAGAAACATGAGATGAGTATATCTTGGAGCACGTATGCCCAGAATTTTGTCCCAAGAATTTAGCCCTGCATTTGGCCACATTACATATATGTGGTTGATCCTTGGGAAGCACTTGGCACAGAAAAACATTGCAAACTCAAATGCACAAGCCATTTCTTCCTTAGTATTCTATCAAATATTGACAGCAAATCTTTGTTTCATCTGAGATGGACTCCCTAGGTTCACAATGGCCAGTTCCAATATTTTCTCAAGCTTCCAATTCTATACACCATCCACAGTTGACTTCTCCCTCTGAATGACTGAGATGAACTTTTTCTTTCTATTCTTCATAGAATTCCTCTCTGTCTTGCTCATCTCTTCTAGGATCTCTCTCTGTTTCAAACCTTTCTCTCTAACTCTACTCCCTCCTTGCCTACTTACTCCTTAACTCTTAGTAGGGTTTTATGTTCTCAACATGTTATTGAAATTTCTTTTGCACATCAACCTTGACTTTGCCTGATCCAATGTGCTCTTCCTTACCGACCCGTGATAATACTGACATGCCCTGTTCCCTTCTAGAAACTCTTCTTTCCCCTTGGCTCTAGAAATTCTATACTAAAGTATTTATATTCTCTTCTTACTCTTCTTTGTTTTTATGGCTTCCTCTTCCAAGCCTTCATACTTCCACCTCTTTTCTATTCCTTTTCAGAAGCTAGAGTTTCTAAACTTAGAAATAAAGAGAGTAAACAAGCTTCAGACAGTTTATTCTCTGAATAAACA
>NW_011493939.1:2506-4058 GCF_000754665.1 Bison bison bison | reverse complement strand
AAAGTGAAAGTGAAGTCGCTCAGTCGTCTCCGACTCCCAGCGACCCCATGGACTGCAGCCTACCAGGCTCCTCCATCCATGGGATTTTCTGGGCAACAGTACCGGAGTGGGGTTCCATTGCCTTCTCTGACAGTAGTATTAAGTATTAGCGAATATACTCAGACTAACCAGCCTCACTTAACTAATCTTCCTTGCCATGTTCACATTGGCAGCTCTGTACAAAATAGAAAAAGTGCCCCTTTCTTGCAGGCACAGCACGGTGGGTACATGGCTTAATAATGTGATGGTACTTTTTTGCAGTTTCTGCTGACTTTTTGATGAGTACTCTCATCATGCCAAGCCTGATGTATGTAAGCTCATATCCAAGCGTCTTAGTCTATCAAGCCCACTCATGATCCAGACTAACCTTATGCTTTTAGCATTATAATCCACTAATCCCCTACACTATGCCTTCTCTCCAGTCCAACTGGTCTGCTTATTGTTGCCTGGATACATCCTATACATCCCTTCCTCTGTATATTCATCTATCATATTTTACACGCCTAGAATCTCTGCCTCCTCAACATGTTTGACTGAGTCCTCTATTCTTTCACACTTTCATCCTAGCTCTACTTCTATGAAACATTCTCTACCCACTCCAGTTTTCATTAACTTCACCTTTGTATACAATCTGATAGTTCCTACCATCTGTCTCATACTGCTGACCACCCTCACACCTTGGTCTTTCACTCCTAATGCAGTACCATAGGACCTTGCTGGGCTTCCTTGGTGGACCAGATGGTAAAGAATCTGCCTGCAATGCAGCAGACCTGGGTTTGATCCCTGGGTTTAGAAGATCCCCTGGAGAAAGAAATGGTAACCCAATCCAGTATTCTTGCCTAGAGAATTTCATGGACAGAGGAGCATGGTTCTCCTCTATAGCCAGGCTATAGTTCATGGGGTTGCAAAAATCTGGACATGACTGAGCGGCTAACACTTACACTTTTTCTCCAGGATCTTGTTACTCAAAATGTGGTCCATGGACTAAAAGCATGGATATCACTTGGGAACTGGTTAGAAATACACACTTGTATACTCCACTCTGGATTGACCAAAAAAGAATCTGAGTAAAATGTTAAAACATAAAAAAATGAACAACAAGATCTTTAGATGATTCTTACAAATGACAGAGTTTGGCAGGCACTGCCCTCCACTATGCATTTGTAGTTGTTAAAATATTATAGTTTTGGTTCCTGAATATTCCTTGCATTTCATGACTTCTTGATTTCTCTATTATTGCTTCTCAGAATCAAATATATACTATGAAGATTCTCTTATTTCTCTCTCTCCCCTCACAAGTACAATATCTGAACTACCTTGGTGTTTTACTGTTATTAATAATTTTCTACATATATCTTGTATTAAAGTGTGTTTTGTGGGGAGAGATTTTAACTCTTCTGCTAGATAAGCTCTTTGAGGACAAGAAAGGATTTTGTTTGTCTCTATGTCCTTGAAACTTTGCCACAGTTCCTAACATCTAGTAATTAATAATAAATGCTTGTTGAATGAATGA
>NW_011493939.1:1994-2406 GCF_000754665.1 Bison bison bison | reverse complement strand
CTCTGAATAAACAAGCTTCAGAAAGTTTTAGGAAACCTGGGTGAGTTTATGCCAGATTGTGTTTGCATATGCACCTGTGTATTCATTGGGGCAAAAGAGTCCAAAACTTTCATCAGATTTCAGAAGGGTCCATGATCCTCCAGAATTTATTAACTCCTGTTCTTTACTTCCTCCTTGGGTAATTTCATCATCCTCCAAGGCTGAAATGATAGCCTTCTAAATCTTAATTTTCCATCTGACCTTCTTCCTTATCTTCAGTCCTTTAAGTCTAGCTGACTCTTAATGTGACCTCCTAATATGCAGTAGTATTACTACTACTACTACTACTACTAAGTCGCTTCATTCGTGTCCGACTCTGTGCGACCCCATAGACGGCAGCCCACCAGGCTTCTCCGTCCCTGGGATTCTCCAG
>NW_011493939.1:645-1370 GCF_000754665.1 Bison bison bison | reverse complement strand
TTACTGCCTACCACCATTTTGGAAGATTATTTATCTGTGAGACTGACTTTTGAGATGAAAACTAGCTACTGCTCTAGGTTCTCCATTGCTGATGCACACAGATGCCACTAATTGGGCTAGTTAGGAGAAAAGCCAAAGAAGCAGGAAATATCTTTGGTAAGAACTGTATCTTATGAACTATGGGGGCAGGGGACAGTAGGGCATAGTGACTAAAAACGTGGTGTTGAAATTAGACCAATATGGATGCAAGTCGTGATGCGGGTGATACTGGCTAAGCTCCTGGGCTGTAACACGGGGCTACTAACGGTGCCTGTAGGATTAAGTGATGAAATGTGTAAAGTGTTAATCAAAGTAGCTAGCACTGAGTGAGTTCTCCAAATGGGGACTTCCCTGATTGTTATAGTAGCTGTTTGTAAGGCTCCATCTCTGACCCTGCATTTCCCATGCTCATTGACTGATGGGCATACTGCTTTATCCACAGATTCTTCCATAAACAGAGTCTTTTGGAGGATCACTTGATGGGTCATCATCTGTCCTTTTCTCGAGGCCACTGCCCTCCTCCCTTCATGTTCACCCTGTGCTTTAACTGACAGCTTGTCTTAGTCTTGCTTCTTTAGCTCTTCCCCCTAGCCACTGCCCTACACAGCTTGAGCTGATCTTGCTGGTAAGTGATCTTCACTCTAACCCTACTCTCCCTCTAGACCTCCACTTAACTTCCCTAACCA
>NW_011493939.1:0-545 GCF_000754665.1 Bison bison bison | reverse complement strand
ACCGAGTCAATCAATCCCTTAGTTTGTAGCTTGATTTTCAGCACTGAAGAGCCAACCAAGAAAGTTTTAAAAACCTTACCAAACCAAGCAAACAAAATCTGAGGATCAAGAAGTACAAAATAGTATCTCACCACAAATTCTGGGTCTGGATGACCAGTAATGAAAGGGAAAAGTCCAGTAGCCACTCAAGTTAATCAATACACTGACTCATCTACTCAACAAATTCTAGATGAATCAGAGACCTTTTAATTTCAAAGTTTATGACTCATGTCTCTTGACCTCTGTGAACCTAATCACAGAAACTAAATGTAGAGGGGGAAACTAAATGATCCAAATCCAGCCTTTTAGCAGAAAGAATAAAGAGTTTTTGAATTAGAAGAAATCACCTGTTTTAGAGGCCTAGCAATTTAAAACTTACTTTTCCAATTACAAATGACCAAAACCATCTGCAGAAGAAAGATTGGTTTGTCACCGGTTTCTGCTTCTGTCATAAACCTCACTGGAGTTTCTTTTCAACATCAAAATGAATTTGACTTAAATTAGAA
>NW_011493938.1:51843-52266 GCF_000754665.1 Bison bison bison | reverse complement strand
CTCCACTCCTCGGGTGCACCGATCTTTCTGATCCTGTCTTTGGAGCAGCTAGATTGGCAGCCTTGGCTGCTCCATCGGCCTGCCTGCTCCTAAACTGCGATTGCATATGAACTTTTCTTACCTATTCTTGCACAACGTTGTCGTCGGAGTCGTCGAGATCATCGTGGTGCTCGCTTGATGGCCTTCGTCCGTTTAGAATAGTGTAGTTAGTTAGGGGCCACCAAAGAAGAAAGAAGATGCGAATAGTGCAGAGATGCTGGAGGTGGTCAGTTACTATGCTAGAATAAGATAGGGGAACAGGAGAAGCCAAACCTATCCGGGGGGCGCACGGTGGCCCGGAGGAGGTCGACTTGCCGGCTCTTGCTATCGCGCCGAGCTCCCTCCGTCCTTCTCTCTGCCGAGGCGCGAGATTGCGGCGCGCAG
>NW_011493938.1:50519-51743 GCF_000754665.1 Bison bison bison | reverse complement strand
GCTCTCGGCTCGGCAGTCTACTGTGCCTTGGCAAATACATTATAGGGATTAATATTTACACTTTTTTCTTTTAGTAAAGCCAATATCTCAGTCTCCTACAAAATAAACCTAAGTCCCGCCAGACAAGCCAGGATGAAGCACTGCGTGATCATGTGGATAGAAGAAGAGGACACGGGGCATTTTAAAAGATGAGTGCTTAATTATTTAAAAAGACACGCTTTTTCTCTTTGATATTTATAAATTACTATTCGCTAACAAAGCGTTTCTAACGATGTACAGTTCGAGAACTTGGCAGCGATGCCGCCGCCACCTGTGCGGCATCACGTAGCATTCAACAGATGCTTCACGGAAACTGCAAAGGGTTTTGCTTGGCGAAACAGAACTTGGATGTGGACTTTGGCAGTATGTTCACTGCCAAATTAAATTTCCGAGTCCTGCAAAGTGGCTCAATTCAGTGGGGATGGAGGGAATCAGAAGATTCCCTATTGGAGCAGAAGAACCAAAAGCTCCGTTTACAAATCGGAAAAACAAGGCACGGAGAGAAGTGACCCAAGGTCCCTCCAGAAGAGTGAAGAAGCCCGAACCTTACCGCTGCTCCTACTTCCTTCCCCATACCTAACTTTTAGAGCTACTGAGGCAACCAATCCCCTCAGCAGCTGACGACTCCCTTCTCTTCTGCGCTCCATGGGGTTCAAGCCTCCAATCTGTTGCCCGTCCTGCCTGTAGCCTCTACCATATAATCGCTGCTTAGCCAACTGGTCCCAAGTAGCAAAACCAGTTTCAATCTCTTTCTTAGGTCCAGCTACCTCGGACCGGCTGGGAGCCAGTTCCCACTTCTCTCACCACTCCTCCCCACTTCCCCCATAGTGTCACGGAGCCTCCGTTGGAAATTGAGACCTCTCACTTCCATTCCCTCTTAGGAGAAATCTGTTCTCCCCCTTTCTTGGTGGCAGC
Organism: Bison bison bison; assembly: GCF_000754665.1. Classification (NCBI taxonomy): domain Eukaryota; kingdom Metazoa; phylum Chordata; class Mammalia; order Artiodactyla; family Bovidae; genus Bison; species Bison bison. Next base: position 50,789 of record NW_011493938.1, on the reverse strand, counting down.
ACTGCTACTACTGAGCTTGGTCTTGGTGACCTCCGAAGCGGCTAGGCCAAGGTGGCCCCGATCGCCCTTGTCTGTGCTGCTGCCTGGACGCTGCAGGCACCTGCCTGGCGCCCCGGGAGCCAATGAAGAAGAGCTCTCTTGTCTTTGCCAGGCCACAGCTCAGCTTCTCGGCCAAAAGGGAGCTTGGTGGTTCACCCCGTGCCCTGCGGCCTTGACCATATCATGGCAGCCCTCGCAGCGGTCAGGCAAACCACTTAGCTGTGGCCCCTA
>NW_011493938.1:44918-48764 GCF_000754665.1 Bison bison bison | reverse complement strand
ATACAGCGAGCCATTTTATTAGCTTACCTAAGTCACTTGGTGACAGTTTTATATTTTGAAAAGGATTGCCGAGAAGTCTCCAGCGCTCCTTAGTATTCCGTATTCCGGTTCCTTTATTCGGTTTAACCTGACGAGCAATCTTAACAGCGTACCTTGGAATTGCTAAACAGAACAGGTTGCCATTCCTGATGCCACATAAAGTTCGTCATTGCAAAACGTGTCTGTGTGTCTATTCCTTTTTTTAAATTTTTTAAATTATTATTATTATTATTATTTTACTTTACAATATTGTATTGGTTTTGCCCGGGCCCTTTGCTTTTTGCTTCCTTTTGAGTAATATGCGACCTGAGGTGACAAACATTTTGTGTTGTGTCTGAGAGCCCTTTAAAGCGACGGTGCTCCCCCACTCAAATTCAGCGGGTGACATTCGGTACTTAGAGAATATCTGATTTGGTCAAGAATCACTGCCGGTACTGCGCAGCTTCTTCATTAATATTACCATCACAAGTCCCAGCCATGGAAACATCGGATTGCGGAGCCCCTAAGTTGCATATACCCCTCACCACATACCTTTTAAGCAGGCTAATGGAAGGAAAACCTTGCTCTAGGGGGAAAAAAGCATTGAGCTAAAATGACTGGAGTTAGGGAACGTACTGCGCAGTATGTAGGTAACCTCTGAGTTCCCCAGTTTGCAGACATCTGTGACCTCACACATACACTGGTGCAAAGGACATCTCTGTTCTGGAGTTTACGTTTATTGATACATAGCAGCCATTCTGACAATCAAAATATGAACACAGTAGAAATCAAGTGTTTCTGTAGTTGACTACATATGTGCAGACACAATGAAAAAGGCCAACTGACATGGCCCACAGGGGGAAAAAATGATTACCATGATCATTGCATTTCTTTTGCAGTATTTAAGTCACACTGAATACCATCCTTTCAGAAAAGTAGAATTTATTTGCATTCTGATGCCTTGATCTTTAAGAGTCATCTACCTCTCTCCCAAGGAAGGGGGGCAATTACATAATTTTTCTATATTTTGGGGAGACAGGTTATAGAATATTTAACTATACTTTTCAGTCCCTAAATATGTTCTTCTGGTCTTTGGGAAGGAAATAAAATATTTCTTTATTTCGTCCACATTATTTTTTTTCCCCTAATAGCTTTTATCATCTAGAGCAACAAGCCCAATGCAAGCCCTGACATTTAGAAGGTGGATAAGGTTTGTGAGTGAAATGTCAAGGTAGGATACGGGATGCTTAAGCCAACACTGACAGTGTTTTTCTATCTGCATAATCTAGAGGTGTTTATTAACCTTTCCCATGCTTTCTTGAGAAGTCTATATCTAGAGTTGTCATGGATGATGGTGATGAGTTTTTCAGATAATAACATGAGGGGCTTTGATGTAGTATGAATTCATGGGAAGATGGGTGAGAACTGACATTTTTGCAAACCTACAGGATACTAGGCATGGAGTGAAGAGCATTACATATATACCTTATTTCGCATGGTCTTCATAGCAAACCTATGAAGAGGAAGATACTCCTATTTTATTAGTACCATTGGATTTTTCCCTTTTATTTCTCAAGGTATTCTTGTAGATTAATTTATGACAGCAGAATAAGAATCCTTTCTTTGTGCTTTCAAGGTTATGTGAGAAGTACAGGTTTATTTCTTTAGCAATAGAAATAAAATATAAAAAAACTAGCATCTTTGATATAATGCTGGGCTAATCTATTAAGTTGGCTTAAGCAGCATTGACATCTCACCCATAGAGGTTTTATAGATGATAGATTTCTTCTTTGGAAAGTAAACTTTAAAATCATGTTAGATTTGAAGGAATATCACTACTATTTGAAACTTAATTATTTAGAAATATTTCTGCATTTACTGGTAGATAAATAAATCTCAATAATAACCTGAAGTCTGCATCAAACCCCAATTGTTTTACTATTCCACTTATGTCCTTCAAGTAAACCTTATTACTCTACAGTTAAAGGAAACACACGAAACAAAATTTGAGTGAAAGATTACCAGTAACCAATATTAAGTGTCCTAAGCTACTCTTATTAAATTGTTCAAGGCGTGAGATCAAACAAGGTGACTGTTATGGAGTCCATTAGCAAATAAGCCCCAAGTTATAATGGCTACAGAAGCTCCAGACTGTTTGGCCCATATCATGAAATAATTTCTCACTACCTTCCCTTTCTAGCAGTTTGGTACTTCACAAAATGAGACAATATGGTACTTGTATTGAGATTACTTTAGTGATATAACAGAGAAAATAATAAATTTTGTCCCACTAATGGTATGGATAGCCATAAGCAAACTAAGAAAACTTAACCATAAGTTTGGGTTAATAACATATTAATTACTAACTCCATGTGTGAAACACATGGATATTAAGCAGTTTTAAAATTATTGCACACAGCCATGTTTTTTACTATTATTGATTTGTCACAGTTCCAAGATACCTGTTAAATTTTATCTACAACTTGTATACTATTTAATTCCAGAAACTGCCAATAACCAGATTAGTGTTCCATCAATCAATCATTCCGTCTCTGCCTTTCTTCAAACTATTTTAAAGCTTCCTTGTATACTCAGAACATTGCTGCAGAACAGCCTAGTAATCACCATTTTTTGACAAATAACACTGACCTCAACCAAGAGGTTAAGCTGCACCATCAGTCAGTCAGTTACCAGCAAATTTAATACTCTTGCTCACATGCTACAATTCTTTAGTCACTTCTGAAATCTTAATACACAAATGATGTAGTGAAATCAGGATTTCAAATAAGATGTACATGAGCTGGAGTCTTAATTACATTTTGTCTCCCTGTATCCAACATCTCTACTTCACCCTATATATTCCGTCCTCCCTTCAGCTGTGGTTAAGACTGTGCCATGTGCAGTTTATGAAGATACTTCTTATTATGACATTGTACATGTAGTTGGCACATAATAAAGTTAACCTTGCTAATTAAGGTTAACCTTCCTTGATAGCCAGTTGGTAAAGAATCTGCCTGTAATTCAGGAGACTGCAGTTTGATTCCTGGGTCAGGAAGATCTGCTGGAGAAGAGATAGGCTACCCACTCCAGTATTCTTGGGTTTTCATGGTGGCTCAGCTGGTAAAGAATCCACATGAAATGCGGGAGACCTGGGTTCAATTCCTGAATTGGGAAGATCCCCTGGAGAAGGGAAAGGCTGCCCACTCCAGTATTCTGACCTGGAAAATTCAATGGACAATATAGTCCATGGGGTCACAAAGAGTCAGACACGACTGAGTGACTTTCACTTTATTCATAGATGAGCACATATATGGTCTAATTTGAAAAGCACTAGAAAGGCCTGTGGACGCCCAAACTAGTGGCCTTCATGTTGTTCCACAGTGCTTGAAATTCTACATTCAGGAATTTCCTTTACTAATCTTATTCATTGTCTCTTAATAAAAGTATCCACTTAAACGGGTGGTCATGGTGGAGAGATCTGACAGAATGTGGTCCACTGGAGAAGGGAATCACAAACCACTTCAGTATTCTTGCCTTGAGAACCCCATGAACAGTATGAAAAGACAAAATGATAGGATACTGAAAAAGAATTCCCCAGGTCAGTAGGTGCCCAATATGCTACTGGAGATCAGTGGAGAAATAACTTCAGAAAGAATGAAGGGATGGAGCCAAAGCAAAAACAATACCCAGCTGTGGATGTGACTGGTGACAGAAGCAAGGTCCGATGCTATAAAGAGCAATATTGCATAGGAACCTGGAATGAATTAAGGCAAATTGGAAGTAGTCAAACAGGAGATGGCAAGAATGACTGTTGACATTATAGGAATC
>NW_011493938.1:42684-43125 GCF_000754665.1 Bison bison bison | reverse complement strand
GATAGACAGAGTGCCTGATGAACTATGGACAGAGGTCCGTGACATTGTACAGGAGACAAGGATCAAGACCATCTCCATGGAAAAGAAATGCAAAAAAGCAAAATGGCTGTCTGGGGAGGCCTTACAAATAGCTGTGAAAAGAAGAGAAGCAAAGACCAAAAGAGAAAAGGAAAGACATAAGCATCTGAATGCAGTGTTCCAAAGAATAGCAAGAAGAGATAAGAAAGCCTTCCTCACCAAACAATGCAAATAAATAGAGGAAAACAACAGAATGGGAAAGACTAGAGATCTCTTCAAGAAAATTAGAGACACCAAGGGAACATTTCATGCAAAGATGGGCTCAATAAAGAACAGAAATGGTATGGACCTAACAGAAGCAGAAGATATTAAGAAGATGTGGCAAGGAATACACAGAAGAACTGTAACAAAAAAGATCTTCAT
>NW_011493938.1:41745-42056 GCF_000754665.1 Bison bison bison | reverse complement strand
CACGACTGAGTGACTTCACTTTCACTTTTCACTTTCATGCATTGGAGAAGGAAATGGCAACCCACTTCTATGTTCTTGCCTGGAGAATCCCAGGGATGGGGGAGCCTGCTTGGCTGACGTCTGTGTGGTCGCACAGAGTCGGACATGACTGAAGTGACTTAGCAGCAGGAGCAGCAGAGTACATCATGAGAAATGCTGGGCTGGAAGAAGCACAGGCTGGAATCAAGATTGCCAGGAGAAATATCAATAATCTCAGATATGCAGATGACACCACCCTTATGGCAGAAAGTGAAGAGGAACTAAAAAGCCTC
>NW_011493938.1:40270-41645 GCF_000754665.1 Bison bison bison | reverse complement strand
CTACCTTGAAAGGAAAGTTATGACCAACCTAGATAGCATATTCAAAAGCAGAGACATTACTTTGCCAACAAAGGTCCATCTAGTCAAGGCTATCGTTTCTCCAGTGGTCATGTATGGATGTGAAATTTGGACTGTGAAGAATGCTGAGTGCCGAAGAATTGATGCTTTTGAACTGTGGTGTTGGAGAAGACTCTTGAGAGTCCCTTGGAATGCAAGGAGATCCAACCAGTCCATTCTAAAAGAGATCAGTCCTGGGTGTTCTTTGGAAGGAGTGATGCTAAAGCTGAAACTCCAATCCTGTGGCCACCTCATGCGAAGAGTTGACTCATTGGAAAAGACTCTGATGCTGGGAGGGATTGGGGGCAGGAGGAGAAGGGGACGACAGAGGATGAGATGGCTGGATGGCATCACCAACTTGATGGACATGAGTTTGGGAGAACTCCAGGAGTTGGTGATGGACAGGGAGGCCTGGTGTGCCGCAGTCCATGGGGTCACAAAGAGTCGGACATGACTGAAGCGACTTAGCATGCATGCACTCCAGGGGGTCTTCCCAACCCAGGGATCGAACCCAGGTCTTCTGCATTGCAGGCGGATTCTTTACCAACTGAACTATTAGGGAAGCCCTCAATGTAAATTTAGACTAATTTAATTGAAAAAAGTTATAAATTCAGTCCCTTAGTCTCACAGACCACATTTCAGCTACTCAACAGCCACATGTGGCTTCAGTTCAGTTCAGTTCAGTCACTCAGTCATATCTGATTCTTTGTGACCCCATGAACTGCAGCATGCCAGGCCTCCCTGTCCATCACCAACTCCCGGAGTTTATCCAAACTCAAGTCCATTGAGTTGGTGATACCATCCAGCCATCTCATCTTCTGTCGTCCCTTTCTCCTCCTGCCCTCAATCTTTACCAGCATCAGGGTCTTTCCAAATAAGTCAGCTCTTTCAATCAGGTGACCAAGGTATTGGAGTTTCACCTTCAACATCAGTCCTTCCAATGAACACATGTGGGTAGTGACTACCTATTGGACACTCAGATATAGACCATATCCATCATTGCAGAAAATTATTTTTGTCAGCAATGTACTAGAAAGTAGGGACCCTTAGCTTTTTCACAGAATACTTCCTCTATGTAGACTCCTTGCTTTAAACAAAACCTGGATTTCTCCTACTTGGATTACTCCTATGGAAGTCTTCCTACTTCCTGACAGATCTCTCAAATTAATGTAAATTAATTCTTATCCTCAACCTCCCCCAACTTCATTAATCTTATAACCCCTCCACATGTAAAGACTTAAAATCATGGTGAAACTCTCCTAGTTCCATATTTTTTTTAACCTCCAAAACACTAGGACTGTCACTTTCACTCTTATTT
>NW_011493938.1:37404-39745 GCF_000754665.1 Bison bison bison | reverse complement strand
TGAAATATATACCATTCCCACATTTCTTTCTTGTCTCTGTTGTGTACACCTTCATGGAGATTTTTTTGGATCTGGCTCTTTCTTACCATTCGTTTTTAATCTTTACATCCTCTGGAGACCAGTATCTATGAAGATTGCCAGATAACAGCCGAATCTCATAATTCCTTGACCTCTTATTTCCCATGGTCCTCAGCTTCATACCCATGGCTACACCTGAAAAACATCAATTTCTAAAATTTTAAGTTAAAAATACTACCCTCAGATCGTGACATTCAGGCCTCACCCTGCCCCCACTTCTGTTTCTCTTGTACCGGCTCTTCAGCCTCATCAAGTCTTCCTGGGCCCTTCCAAAATTTCTTAGTTATAATGCCCTCTCTTAGCTCCACTTCATTTTCTTCCTAGTCAGTCCTGTGTTTCTCATCACGACCCAGTATGCACCCCTCATTGCCATTTCATTGTCCTCACCTTTTGCCTCCACTATATTGAGTTAATCTATCCTATTTTCTACTCTGATTGTGACCACTAACGGAGAAAACTAAGATAACTACACATTTACAGTCATTAAAATAACCAAGCTTTCCTCTGACTCATTTTTCTATTAAATACTCTTATGACCCTGTTCCCTACCCCATCTCCAGCCATACTCCTCTATCAGAGTTTCTTTTGGCACATGGGAAGCTGTTGAGGTAGTCAGCAATAACCAATTCATCTACCCTAAATTCTTAAACATGTTTCTTATTATTCAAGTCTAAGTGACTTTAAGAGGAAGAGATCATCTGGTGGAGAGCAAAGGTGGGTACATTTCTGACATAAGGAGTGAGCAATAGAGAAAGCAGAGCATGCAGAGTTTGTTCAAGGTGCCTTGGGGACAGCCTGTACAAGGTGATGAGCCAAGCCTAGAAGGAATGAAGGTGAGTAGTGAATGTGACCATCCAAAGAAAATGAAGCAGCTTGAGATTGGGAGTGAGGAACAAAGGGTGAGCATTCAGAGTTAACCAGAATTATTGGCAGGGTATGAAGGTAGACTCAATATATAATTTTTAAAAATCAAAATTAAACACCATTGAGACCAAAGACAATGTCAACTAATGTCTAGAAAATAACAGGGTTCTAAAAATTGACCAGGACTCTATCTTTTATTTTTTTAATATATAAAATAAGATTATTGTCTTTAAAATAATTGGTAGATGCCTATCAGTAAATGTCACAGTGTTTAAATCTTTTTATACATGTATTTTAAATTCACATCTCTCTCATTTTATCTCAGTAATCAAGATTGAGTATTTTCAGGTATGACTTTATAGAATCAAGATAGGAAGACTTGCCCAAGTTAGCAAGTAGTCATTCTTCACAAAACAGGTATAAATAATGATAATAATAGCTGTTAATTATTGAAAGCTACTATGTACACACATTTCTAAGAGATTTACATGCATTACTCATATGTCTCACAACTACCCCATGAAAAGGTACTACTAATATCTGCAGTTTGCAGGTGGGGGAACTGAGGCACCACTGAGGTTAAATAATCTACTCAAACTAATTGAGACCAAAATCAAGCTTAAAACAAGGCAGGTTTGATGCCAGTTACCATGTTGTTAAGTAGTAAACTCTACTCCTCTGTTTAGGAATTAGTTAGTTTTTTTTTTTTTTTCCCCCTACTGTAGTCACTAGTGTTTGGTAGAACAGATCTGCATATGAAGATGAGGATATTATTACTGACAGTGCCCATTAATCATTCATGTGCTACTTGGCAAGGTGAAGATAGGCATGCAGCAGTTTGTCTGGAAATGCAACTACCAATACAAAAGTAGAGCAAATGAGAAAGAACTGTTAATGCCAGGGGACACAAGGATAGGAAGCCTGAGTGAAGTTCAGTGGAGTTGTAGACATCACTTTAAGAGTGAAATGAAATCAGAGACATAGTGCTATTATATACAGAGGATAAGTGCAAAGGGTTAGGTGTCACTATAGTGAGTTGGACATACACTCAATATCAGAGCAAAGCCATTAAAATTTGATCATTTATCTAAAGTTGCCTATCTGGAATTGAAATAGGAAAATTTGAAGTCCTAGAGGTCAGAGACCAGAGTGACAGATGGGTCATTAAAAATCATTTATTGTATTTCAGAGATATTTGAAAGGTTTTATGACCCCATTTCCCATGTATTACCTTTTCACACTGGCATCCAGAGAAATAATGTGATAACTCTGACTTAAAACATAGGTATTATAAACAGTAATAGTCAGATTTTTTAGTTTACTGATCTGAGCCCAGGTAGAAAGACTGTATCAGAGTACAATATTCCAACTAAAGTTAATGTAAGGTAGACAGAATATT
>NW_011493938.1:35438-37107 GCF_000754665.1 Bison bison bison | reverse complement strand
GGGATTCTCCAGGCAAGAACACTGGAGTGGGTTGCCATTTCCTTCTCCAGTGCATGAAAGTGAAAAGTGAAAGTGAAGTCGCTCAGTCGTGTCCGACTGTAGCGACCCCATGGGCTGCAGCCCACCAGGCTCCTCCGTCCATGGGATTTTCCAGGCAAAAGTACTGGAGTGGGGACTTTCATTTATTACTTAAATTTTAATGACATAAAACATGATTTGTGAGTATTTATTACTAGAAATACTGAAGTCAGACTGGAGAAGTCCAGTACTGTGATATGAGCCTCCCTTCTCAAATGCATCTAAGTTCTACCTGGTCTTCAAGATCTGGCTCAAGCCCTCACCTCTTGCCTGAATCTTTTGCCCACTTATATGGCAAACTCCTTGCCTATAGTAAGTAATCAATTAATGTATCTTGACTGATATGTTGCCATATATGGTATCTATGTCTCTATCTATATATGTCTATGTAATCTCTGAGGAATATATGTTTCAATGGTTAAAGCAAAAGTGAAAGAAGATAAAGGAAGAACTAAAGTAGAATATTTAGTATACCTGCATAATAGTATTTAACAACTCAAGGCATCTAAAAGAATAACAGGTTTCTGTGAAATGATTACAGACAATCTCTCTGAACGTGCTTTAGATCAATTAATAAATTATAAATCTTCTTAAACTAGCTAGCTAAAGCTTAGTCCTATCATGTACAGGCTTATTTTTCCATTTCACAGGAAAATATACCATGTTTTATATATATATATATATCTGTGTATATGTGTATATGGGCTTCCCTTGTGGCTCAGCTGGTAAAGAATCTGCCTGCAACATGGGAGACCTTAGTTTGATCCCTGGGTTGGCAAAATCCCCTGGAGAAGGGAACAGCTACCTAGTCCAGTATTCTGGCCTGGAGAATGTGTATGTGTGTGTGTGTGTGTGTGTGTGTGTGTGTGTGTATATGTATATGTCCATATATATGGACATATACATGTATATATGTCATATATTGTAACAGAGAGACACCACATTCTATTGGCTACATACATATCTGGTGAAGATGTGCTCAATGTTTAGGAATATTTCCACATTCTGGCTGTAGAATCCCCTTGTTATTTAGCCTTTAATTAGCAACTTCAAAGGTGTAGATTCACTCCACAATATAGCTTGACGGCTTATAGAGAAGCAGAAACTTTAAAAATAACAATCCCCAAATGTCTTTGCAGCAAATAAATTTGTAACCAGGAGCTTTATTGCCTCACTTTTGTAATGTGATAGGAATTTAGAGGTTATTATTAATGAATTGCTTTGATAAAGTCATTACTCTGTCAGGGTTTTTTTCATCTTAGATTAGAAAAAAATAGTTAAAATTAATTTAATGCTTTGTGGCTTGCTCTAGCATTTTTTGATTAGTCACTGATTCTCAAACAGTAATAGGCCCATATCCTGTATTATGTAATGTCAATCTGAATGAGATTCAGAGAGAAGTTGATGACATTATTTTTGGTGGAAGTAAAACAGGAATATGGGACCTTGCCAACAAATATTTTTTAACCAAATTTTAAGAAACTAAATGATCTGGTTTCTCAATAGACATTTCTCTAGTTCTTTCATCACACTTCCATACCTATTTTTTTTAATCACTATGCAAATGGAAAAGAATTTATGATACATGGTA
>NW_011493938.1:34388-34893 GCF_000754665.1 Bison bison bison | reverse complement strand
ATCATAGAGAAAAGACAATTTCATGTAATTATAAAACTCTTCAATTCATGGTACAGGTTTTATTGATTTCTCTCTTTCCTACCCTCCCATTTAGGATGAATGAGGAAAACAATGGGTCAGTCACTTATTCTACTTGGGTCTCAGTTTTTACAACCATAAAATGAGAGAGTTGATAGGTGATCTTTCTGTAAGGGTCCTTCAAACTAATTTCTTTGTTACAAACAGGAAGACAGAAACTACTGAAATTAAATGACTGATATTCCTAATGTTATACATCTAGAGACACAAATTGTATGAATATATAATCAAGGAAAAGAATATGGAGAAAACTCCCACAAATTTTGCCACTGTAATGAAAATAGAATTTAAAAGTTAAAAACATTGAAAACCTTAGAAGATAGTATATTGTTGTTTAAGTAATTTGATTTTTTTTTTACCTAGATTAATACCATTTTCAGAAGAGCTGACCAATACAATATTGTAAAGTAATTAACCTCCAATTAAA
>NW_011493938.1:31732-34288 GCF_000754665.1 Bison bison bison | reverse complement strand
CCACAGTGGATATTCTGAGTGTCTTGATTCAGAGTGAAGCAATAGGATAAAATAAAAGTACACAAATTTCTGCAACATAATATGGAATACATTTATGGCAACACTTATATTGTTAGATATTTTTTAAAAGACCCCCTCCTCCAAAATTATGTTGCTTTCACATGATAAGTGAAATACTGCTTGTTTTTTCTGCACTGAAGTCATTCTTGGATCACCTCTCTTCATCTTATTTTCAATTAAATTCATCAATATAGCTTCTGAATAATTTTTGGAAAATGTTGGTCAAATGTGTCCATTTTTTTTTCATTCCCATTGTGATTATAGAATTACATGGCCAGTGCTTTAAATTTCACCTCAGACAACTTCCCAATTCCATGTTTGAACTCTGCGGGCTCCCCACTTCCACTACAATGGCACAAAATAATGTTGCCCAACTCCAGATTCCAGAGTAGCTGTCAACTGCTAAGATGAAATAGACTATAAGGTGGGTCATGAAGTGATGATCTCCAAGGCAATGGGTAACATTGGAAAATGACTGCAAATAGTCTCATGGTTCATTAAGAGAAAACCACACTGTCTTATTATCAAGGTGAGGGGGTGGGGGGTAGATGAATATACTATGTAGACTACAAAGCCAAGAAGCAATGCTTAAAATTCAAATGTTATGATTTTGTATCTGTATTATAAAAAGACTCCTGGCCATATAAAAAAGCATCTAGGTTGACCCCCACATACATAAGAGTACTAGAATTTGAATTTCAAATTTTTTTTTCTCATTTACGTTGTGATTTTCTTCATGTAATTTATTCTGTTTGGAGTTCACTAACTTCTTCTTTTTTTATTTTATTTTTAACTTTACAATATTGTATTGGTTTTGCCATACATCAAAATGAATCTGCCACAGGTATATATGTGTTCCCCATCCTGAACCCTCCTCCCTCCTCCCTCCCCATATCATCCCCCCGGGTCATCCCAGTGCACCAGCCCCAAGCATCCAGTATCGTACATCGAACCTGGACTGGCGACTCGTTTCATATATGATATTGTACATGTTTCAATGCCATTCTCCCAAATCATCCCACCCTCTCCTTCTCCCACAGAGTCCAAAAGACTGTTCTATACATCAAGAGAATAGACACTATTGTTTACACCACTAAATACACTGGACTGCACTTTGTTGTTCATATTTGGATTTTGGCTTTCAGGATCTCCTATGTGCCAGGCATGGTGTTTAAAGTTTTATATGTATCATCTCACTTTTTAATTTGAGTTGTGTCTTTCCCATTGGATTATGAATTCACATAGGACAAAGATTATATATTATTCATGTTTATACCCCTAACCCACTACCCTCTGCATACATCATTACACAGTGTGGGTTTTATCAATATATATTTGCTGAATAATTAACATATAAAAGCACATGAGCACTGTGGGAAAAGATTTTATGGTGTAAATTTAGAATTAAATAACCTGGATTCTAGTCTTTTATGAGTGTCTATGTTCTCATCTGTTAAAAAAGTAAATCTTATGAAAATGCTAATGGCTTTTTAGTTCTAAAAATACATTTCAAATAGTAATGCTCAGTTAGTGACTGAGCGACTTCACTTTCACTTTTCACTTTCATGCATTGGAGAAGGAAATGGCAACCCACTCCAGTGTTCTTGCCTGGAGAATCCCAGGGACGGGGGAGCCTGGTGGGCTGCCGTCTATGGGGTCACACAGAGTTGGACACGACTGAAATGACTTAGCAGCAGCAGCAGCTGATTTTTACAGCCCATAAAATAATGGTCATAAGGAACCTTTATACAAGCTAAAGCTTGTCCCTCATTTCAGGTTTTAAGCTTGTCCTTTCCACTCATTCATTCCAATGTCCTACATTTGAAAAGATTTATATTATTTAAAAATTCTAAATGAGTGAAAATCTTTCTGTCTTTTATTACATAAAATAAATTTAAGAGATCGCTGGTTATCAATAACAAATTACACATAATGATTTTTTGATGTTTTAAGATAGACTGTGTACAGTTAGAAACCCTCTACAAGTGAAGTTATTTAATGATTTGATAGGATGGATAATACCCTGCCGTGTCTGCAGAAACCATGGTTATATTTTGTAGTTATTCTAACAGATCATAAACTAACTTCTTCAGGCTACAGAAATTATGCTAAAGAATAATTATCATTGATTTATTTTCTCAAAAGATTCTCTAATAAGATTTCTATGTAATCTTGAATGGTGAATCATAACATGATAACTATTTTACTTTTTGAGGGAGTTAAGTTGTAAAACATTTTTTTTTAATTTAAAAATGCTTAGTAGATATACAAAGTGGAAAAAGAAGTAAAGGTCAAGTGGATCAAAATGCTTCAGCAAAAGTCTTTTCAATATGAAAGTAATGCAGAAATACAAACTATTCCAGTGATATATATTGTCAACCTTTAAACATCAATAACTCTTTTACCCATAGGAAGGAAGAAAATTAGAGATATTTATGTTTCATAGTTTAAAACTTTCCATTATTTTAACTCTTATAGCTATGTTTCAGGAAGAAT
>NW_011493938.1:28767-31632 GCF_000754665.1 Bison bison bison | reverse complement strand
TATATATATATATATAGCAGAAGTGTTTATAATGTCACTGAACATCCTTATTATTAACTATTTTTCTTACCTTAATAAAATTTACATTTATAGAGGTTTAAATAAATAAAATTTATATTTATAGAGGTTTACAATTTTAAAATATCTTTATCCATTTTCTCATTTCATTTTAAACATAACTGGGAGTTAGGGCTTCCCAGGTGGCTCAGTGGTAAAGAATCTGCCTGCCAATGCAGGATCCACAGGAGATGCAGGTTTGATCCCTGGGTTGGGAAGATCCTCTGGAGGAGGAAATGTCAACCCACTCCAGTATTCTTGTCTGGAAAATTCCATGGACAGAGGAGCCTGGCAGACTACAGACAGGACTATGCAACTGAGCATGTATGCATAACAGAGTTAGTGAGAGCCAATATTATTATATTGATTATACAAATGAGAAAACTAGTGATAAGAAAGGTTAAACCACTCATTCAAGATCACAGAATTAGATGTATAGCCAGGATTCGAATAAATCCATGCTTTGTTATTCAAAATTGTAGTCTATTTCTAGTATAAAACTAGTGATAAGAAAGGTTAAACCACTCATTCAAGATCACAGAATTAGATATATAGCCAGGATTCAAATAAATCCATGCTTTGTTATTCAAAATTGTAGTCTATTTCCAGTAAACCCCCTTCCCATCACACCATGGACATTTACTTCCAGAGAAATTTAGGTGTTCAGAAATAAATGGTACAAATATGAGAGAGAGAAGGAAATTGTATTATTCTGGGATAATTAAAAAACATATGACAAATGTTTATTTTTCTACAGAGGAGCAGACATTCATTTGCATATGGTCAAGGTTTAAATAAATATAGGCTGATTGATGAGCAACATGACTTTGATAAAAACTTAAAAAAAATCCAAATCTCTTCCCGCAGAATAAATTGTAAGGCTAGCTGTCCAGTTGTACTTTAGCCAAGGATGGTTTCTTGAAAGTCAGTCAATCCCTCTTTGATTTCCTCTTTCAATATTGCAATAGAGTATTTCAACCTATGTCTTTTTCCTTATTTTATAACCACTAGCCCTGACACTATTCAAATTTCCTGTGATAACCAGAGCCCTAATAACAGAAAATACTTTGTATGGTTGAAATAGCATTAAATACAAGTATTGGGAAAGGCTTTTTTTTTTTTTTTCAGAAGAAAATTCTGATAAATTAAAGTATAAAGTGGTCCTATTAGTTCTCAAATAAAATTTGATAGACTATTGAATTATTTTACTCCAAAGTCAGTTTTCAGTGGATAATTTTTCATGGGGAGTTCATTAATATCTTGCTGAATATCAACATTGTCAATGCTTAGTTTATGATTGAGCTTCCTAATTAAAAATTATCTCATTCCTTTAATATATTCTAAGATTTAATTGGACACATAAGTTATTACTTTATAAAGTACTTCCAAAGAAAAGAAAATTAATGGATAGATATTCATCTGGAGGTCTTTTATTGTACTTTATATAATCCTTTTCCCTTGTATCAAAACCTATCTTTTATAAGGAGTATTCAGCTTACTCTGTATTTACAACTCCTGAGTCTTTGAAGGTGACCCCAGATAGCAAGAAGGAACAAAGGAAGGGTCATTTATGATTTGTTCATGACTTCTCCTTGTATTTTACTTTGATCTCTAATTACATCCCCCTGAAAAATATCTAATTCATTTATTACCATCTTTAATGAATCAAAAGTTATACAATTTGGTATATAATAATTTCAAAAGAATTATTCAAACTTTTGTCCTCAGCCAGGTTTCAGTCTGGCACTGGAGCCTATTCCAGATCTAGCTGAGCAACCACGTAGATTTTTATCATCATCACTAAAAAAGTATTTTTTGAAGCTTAATTATGCCTGACATTATAAAAACATGGCAGAGAATATAGTATTTATTTTTAGAGACACAAAACTGTCAAGCCAGTATTTAATGAACATTTCTTGTGTGCTATCATTCCTACCATAGGACTTACATTTTATTTGATAAGATAAAATATATAGACATGCACAAAAATTGAGACATTATATAATGAAGTACTAAATTATGTGCCATATGCAAATGAAGAAAGAGAAACAATTAAGGGCATCTTATTGTACGACAGGAACTGAACTGGAGCCCAAGGGTAAGCAGGGTTTGAATTGACACAGAGGAAGGGAAACCATCCAAGGGGTGGGACATTCATGTTACATACATAATGTGAGAAAAGTCAGTTAGGGACTAGGTACTGATTTAAGTATATTTAAATTAATGGTGAGACATATACCATCAGATGATGGTGGATCTTTGGATAGCTGAAAATATAATATTTGATTTCTGGAGACAGGTCACACCTGGAGGTAAAGGAATTTAGAGCCTCATATCAGTCTGGTTTAGCTGAATGTAAAAACTTTCTAATAGAGAGACGGTTGTATAGGGAAAAGAACAAAGATCCAAATTTTAAGAATTGATTATTCAAAGCTCTGGAGAATATCTAAGGGTCATATTTATCACAGAGTCTTCAAAATGAAACTCCTAGTTTTCCCCCAACTTTATTTATTCCTATATTTAGTGATTGTTAAGGTTCTGCTCTGTACAAGACATTTGACAGTACTCCAGGGCCTCCCAGAAGAGGAAACAATACTTACTCCTTATCTCCAGTAGTTTAGAGTCTAGTTAGAGCTCTAGTATATAAACATTACATAAAGGATTTGGCAGGAAAAGGCCACTGTTAAATTAGAGAAATTTCAGGGAGGAATGTAGACAAAAAAGAGATTGCATGCTTAGTGGCTCACCTGTCTGACTCTATGCAACCCTTTGGACTGTAGCCCACCAGGCTCTTCTATCCATGGGAGT
>NW_011493938.1:25246-28667 GCF_000754665.1 Bison bison bison | reverse complement strand
TTATGTGAGATTAAAATTGTGATATAAAAACCCTTTGCTGGAGCCTATTATACAGAGTGAAGTAAGCCAGAAAGAAAAACACCAATACAGTATACTAACGCATATATATGGAATTTAGAAAGATGGTAACAATAACCCTGTATACGAGACAGCAAAAGAGACACTGATGTATAGAACAGTCTTTTGGACTCTGTGGGAGAGGGAGAGGGAGAGGGTGGGATGATTTGGGAGAATGGCATTGAAACATGTATAATATCAAATATGAAACGAGTTGCCAGTCCAGGTTCGATGCATGATACTGGATGCTTGGGGCTGGTGCACTGGGATGATCCAGAGGGATGGTACAGGGAAGGAGAAGGGAGGAGGGTTCAGGATGGGGAACACGTGTATACCTGTGGCGGATTCATGTTGATATATGGCAAAACCAATACAATATTGTAAAGTTAAAAAATAAAATAAAAGTTAAAAAAAAGAAAGAAAAAAAAAAAAAACCCTTTGCCCCAAAGCCTAAAGAAGGATATGAATTTGGATAAACTTTCTAAGGTGACTTTTTCACTATAACCTAAACATATAATGACCAAATTGCTTTTTTACTGACTCAATTTTTCAGACGGATAATATTTTTATTAAAAAAAATATCTCCATGAGTCTGGAGTCATTCATGCTCAATCCTGTCACTCTTAATTTACTTAAAGAATGAGTCAGCAAACATGAGTTTATTAGTACTTCCTGTCTGTCCAGAAATGGGTTAGGCTAATCGAACGAGGCAAGTGAAAATAGTAAAATTCTTACACAGAGGAGTCATGTGAATCATTTGTTATTAGTAAGCCCTTAGATATCTGAGTTACACCTTGGCTTATCTTGTAAGAAAATAAATGATGAGCATTAGTTTATAATCCCAGGTAGAATCAATTGTCTGAATATCAAGTGACAGTTCTTGACATCAAAAGAGGTTTTATTAGATTATTTATGGAATTCGATCATTTTGATAATTAGATTATTTATGGAATTTGATAATTTTAGGAATGTTAGCAAAGTACTTTATAATTCCTAAATGCATAGATGAAATTATAAAAGCAATAATGCATTAAGTAGTAACCATTTTAATAAAGCAATAGAACAAAAGTATACCA
This sequence comes from Bison bison bison, assembly GCF_000754665.1. Lineage (NCBI taxonomy): Eukaryota > Metazoa > Chordata > Mammalia > Artiodactyla > Bovidae > Bison > Bison bison. The sequence continues at coordinate 27,534 of NW_011493938.1, read as the reverse complement.
ATTGTACCAAATTTAATAATGTTTGTGTTTTAAAGATGAAAAAATTAAGGCCTTCGAGACGGTTCCTAACTTGTTCCAGGTCACACAGCTAATTACTGGCAAAGCTTACAAAGAGAACCCAAATCTACTAAATCTGAAATCAGGTTCTTTTCCACCATGGCCCACTGCTTCTTGAAGGCTATGTGGCATATTAAATGAACACCTTTAAAATTTTTACTACATTGTACTGTCCTTGGGAAGCATGTCATGCTTAATAAATTCAGAATAAATAGAAAGTACATTTACATTCTTGGCTTCAATAATTTGAAAGTTAGTACAAGTATGTGAATACTTTAAAGATGATCACTTTTATTCTTACTGACATATAGGTAAAGATATTTCTGTCAGATATATATTCACAATGAGGGAAATAAACATGTAAAATACAAATAAGAGAAAAATTTTTGAGGTTTAAATTAGATGACTGACTAGTTGACAGGTCATGTGCACTTATTTATGCTAGCCATTTTTAATTTGTTGGAGCAACTGAAATCTGAAACACCTCAAGGCTGGATGCTTCCTTTCTATAAATTACATCTTTTAAAATGTACAAATGCAAGCATGAGTCACTATCTACAGAATTCCAGCTTTAATATATTATGTCATTTTATAAGAAAAAAAACCAGTGACCTTCATGGATTTCAAAGACAATCTGTGAACAACAGCTTAGGTGAAAGATGAAATCATAACATAAACAATCATGAGATCAATGGCATGATATAAAAGGTAAAAAAAACAATGACGTACACTTTATAGAATGAAGTCTGTTTAACTTCTGCGACCCTTTTTCTATTATTCACTTGCATGCGCACTTTGCAAATATTGGATTGATTTGAAACTGAACTGAAACATTCATGTATCTTGTAAGCAGATGTTAAATAGTTAACTTTCACTTAGATATGTACTAGAGGAAATGGTATCCAGAAGGAAAATGGATAGCTTAAGAAAATCCTCAATGATCAGTGGAATCAATTTTCTATTCATCCAACCTTGTGTCAGAATTTTAAACTATAGTATTACTTTAATTATTTATATTTACCATTCTATGTAGTAAATATAGAACAGAATCTTCCAGGTAGGAGGTGGTTCAGGGAAGAAATCATGGAAACCTCTAGTAATAAGAGGAGAGGAAAGGAAAGGAATTTTACATGTATTGAGCCCCCATCATATTCCAGTCAGTGCATTTGGCAGTCTGTATATCATCTTATGTGATTTTAACCACCACCATAATAAATAGGAAGTGGAGACATAGGAAGGCTAAGTCACATGCCCAAATACATAGTTAAACGGAGTAGAGTGGGGAACCAAAACTAAGACTGTCTGACTACAAAGGCTGTGTATGCTATTTTCATGGCACCTTGATTAACAGCCCTAAATTTTAAAAAGCTTCCCAAATACTCATGGAAAAAAGAGACTCTCAATATAACAATTACTTAGTCATGGAGAGATTCTCAGAGAACTAAATGGAAGACAATTCAGGAGATATTAGTCATATATTAACTTATACAAATCAAGAATGTATATATTGTCAACATCTCAGTTCATTTTTTAAAGGTGAGATAATAATCATTTACTAACAAAAATAAAGGTGGAAAAGTGTGCAAAATGTTATCTAATGATAGCAATTGGCAATGAAATAGGAAAATGGAAGAAATTAATCATTTTTTAAAAGACTTTTTAAAAAGTCTTTAAAAATTACTTTTATAAAGTAATTTGTGTCAAGTTACTTAGAGACCTTTGTGACTAAGAGCATCTAGTATGTAAAGATTTGAACAGTTAAAGCTTTGGAAGATGGTGTTTTTTAATAAAGATTATTGTTATATTTGGACTGATTAATACTGTTTAATATATAGTAAGCAATTGTTCTAAGGGTAGTTTGGGGTATAGTTGTAAAGAGTATTTTAAACAGGTTTTAGAATCTAAGCTTCCTCATCTAAAAATTAGGGTAATAATTTATGCCTTGAGGGACTGACCCTAGGATATATAATGTACATGAATAACCTAGCACATAATAAACAGTAGAAGAAAAAAAAAACAGATAGATTCACCTTAAGTTCCCCAAAATCATATTTACTAGGGAAAAAAGCAGTTATAATAACATAAGAAATATTTTGACTATATATATCATGAAATTCCATTCTGCTTTTATATCTTAATTTCATGCAAAGATGGGCACAATAAAGGACAGAAATGGTATGGACCTAACAGAAGCAGAAGATATTAAGAAGAGATGGCAAGAATACAAAGAA
>NW_011493938.1:24721-25146 GCF_000754665.1 Bison bison bison | reverse complement strand
ACCCACAGGACTGGAAAAGGTCAGTTTTCATTCCAATCCCAAAGAAAGGCGATGCCAAAGAATGCTCAAAGTACTGCACAATTGCACTAATCTCACATGATAGTAAAGTAATGCTCAAAATTCTCCAAGCCAGGCTTCAGCAATACGTGAATTGTGAACTTCCAGATGTTCAAACTGGATTTAGAAAGGGTAGGGGAACCAGAGATCAAATTGCCAACATCCATGGGATCATCAAAAATGCAACAGAGTTCCAGAAAAACATCTATTTCTGCGTTATTGACTATGCCAAGCCTTTGACTGTGTGGATCACAATAAACTGTGGGAAATTCTGAAAGAGATGGGAATACCAGACCACCTGACCTGACTCTTGAGAAATCTGTATGCAGGTCAGGAAGCAACAGTTAGAACTGGACATGGAACAACAG
>NW_011493938.1:22707-23719 GCF_000754665.1 Bison bison bison | reverse complement strand
TCCAAGGGACTCTCAAGAGTCTTCTCCAACACCACAGTTCAAAAGCATCAATTCTTCGGTGCTCAGCCTTCTTCACAGTCCAACTCTCACATCCATACATGACCACAGGAAAATGCCTTGACTAGACGAACCTTTGTTGGCAAAGTAATGTCTCTGCTTTTTGAACTGTAGTGTTGGTGAAATCTCTTGAGAGTCCCTTGGACAGCAAGATTCAACCAGTCCATGCTAAAGGAGATCAGTCCTGGGTGTTCATTGGAAGGACTGATGGTGAAGCTGAAACTCCAGTACTTTGGCCACCTGGTACAAAGAACTGACTGATTTGAAAAGACCTTGATGCTGGGAAAGATTGAAGGCAGGAGGAGAAGGGGAAGACAGAGGATGAGATGGCTGGGTGGCATCACTGACTCAATGAATGTGAGTTTGAGTAAGTGCCGGGACTTGGTGATGGACAGGGTGGCCTGTCATGCTGCAGTCCATAGGATCGCAAAGAGTTGGACATGACTGAGCAACTGAACTGAACTGATCTTAATAGCATAATAATTGATTTTATTTTAATCTAATTTCATATTAATAGTCAATTTAATTTCATATAGTAGTCATATATTTTCATAATTAACAAACTCAAATCTAAGCATGGTACCTGCCTTTTAAATGCAAATCAATTCATGTCAAATTGAAAAGCTCCACCTTGTCTTTCTATAAATGTAAAATACTTTCTTCTGATATATAGCTTCAGATTGACAATGTATTTTTCTATTGAGTTTTTCCTATAATTTTTACAGTGGAGTTTTTCCTATAATTTTTACAGTGGAGTTTGTCACTTCAAGTTGAGTAAATATTATCACTAGATATTTTTAATAAGTTTTAAGCATACCAAATAAATCCACCTGCTCTCTATAAATATTTTAAGAATCAGCTTCCAAATACTAATCAGAGCTAAATGCTACGGATTATTCAGAATCTGTCACTAGTTTGTAACTCAATTCTGAATTCAGTGTCTTATAATTTTTTT
>NW_011493938.1:15247-21947 GCF_000754665.1 Bison bison bison | reverse complement strand
TGCCACAAGGGTGGTGTCATCTGCATATCTGAGGTTATTGATATTTCTCCCAGAAATCTTGATTCCAGCTTGTGTTTCTTCCAGTCCAGCGTTTCTCATGATGTACTCTGCATAGAAGTTAAATAAGCAGGGTGACGATATACAGCCTTGACGTACTCCTTTTCCTATTTGGATCCAGTCTGTTGTTCCATGTCCAGTTCTAACTGTTGCTTCCTGACCTGCATACAAATTTCTCAAGAGGCTGGTCAGGTGGTCTGGTATTCCCATCTCTTTCAAAATTTTCCACAGTTTATTGTAATCCACACAGTCAAAGGTTTTGGCATAGTCAATAAAGCAGAAACAAGACTAGAGAAGTCAAAATGAAGTATCAAAGACAATTTTTGCCCATAATAAACAATGTAGAGTTTCTTCTTCTTGGCCATTTATTAAATGCTTAGAGACTTGACATTTCCTCACCATAGAAGTCACTGGAATATATGGCTTAGTATTAAGATCAAAGAGTCATGTCAAATAGAAAACTTCACATCATTCTCATTATATATAAACACTAAATATTTGCTGGTGCGACAAAAAGGCTAGATAAAGATCAACCTTTGAATGTCTCTTTTTCAATTAAAAGCAAAAGGTTTCATAATGTTTTAGTCATCTTGCCATATTTGCCATTTAGTTTTACTTTTTAATGTCCAGACCCAGCTTACACATCACTACAAAATGACACATTTACACATGCAGAGTTTCAGATATTAGAATTATTATTTTAAATTAAAATGTGTCCTTTCATGATTCTTACATTAATAAATGTTCACACTATTATTATGTGAAATCAATATATTCCCCAATAGATTTTTAAATAATATGATCAATCTTTCAAAGTTATTTCAAGATTTTTCATTTGAAGTAATGGATTTACCCTCAAAATCTTTTCAGCTTCATTGAGACAAAATTCACATATTATACAATTCACCCATTTTAAAGTATGCAACCCATTTTTAGTATACTTGCAGGGCTTGTACAACCATCCTCACAATTTAGAACATTTTTGCCCCCAAAAGAAACCCTGTACAGAGTAGCAGTCACTCCCCACTCCTCAAGCTTCTATGTCCCTTCCTCCCTCAGACAGCTCTAGGCAATGAGAGATCCTTTCTGTCACTATAGATTTGCTTATTCTGAAAACTTGCAGATTTTTAACAGATGCACCTGCTGGGAATGGCAGAGGTTGTTTATATACTAAGAGGCATTGACAAACAAAACAAAAGAAAATTTGTGGTTGGAGCCAGGCAATATGGTCTTGACTTATCTGTCTAAATCCTTATTTTACACTTCTAAATGTTAACAAATTTTGTATCAGAACTTCTATTATCCTTATTTTTTGTTACTAAATTTATTTTAGTCCTGCACAATCAGTAAAAGGGAGGTGTTCAAAGTACTCGTGTTCAAAAGCAATTAATTAGGAAAACATAAATTTCAAATTCTTGCCTGGTGGCTCAGACAGTAAAGAATCCACTTGCAATGTGAGAGATGTGGGTTCGATCCCTGGGTTGAGAAGACCCCCTGGAGAAGGGAATGGCTACCCACTCCAGTATTCTTGCTGGAGAATTCCATGGACAGAAGAGCGTGGTGAGCTACCGTCCATGGGGTTGCAAAGAGTCGGACACAACTAAGTGACTTAGCACAAACTTAAACTGCTAGTTCATGTATTTCATCCTATCCAGTCAGCACTTGCCAAATATGACTATCCTTTCCAGAAATTAGGCATTTATATCAGAAAAAGTTTGTGTATATGCTATTTGTTGTTGAATACCATAAGAAACAGTTGATTCAAGCTTGCCATCTTTTTTTTCTAAATCTTTAATATGGAACAAGTTTCCTTAAAATTATACCTATTCAGAAGTTATTTATGAAGCAAAACTGCCTCCCTTTTGATTGGCTTTGAATTATTCTTTTACAATAGTGGTGTACTATACAGCACATTGGAGAAGGCAATGGCAACCCACTCGCATATTCTTGCCTGGAGAATCCCAGGGACAGAGGAGCCTGGTGGGCTGCCATGTATGGGGTCACACAGAGTCGGACATGGCTGAAGCGACTTAGCAGCTGCAGGAGCAGCAGCAGCATCACACATTAGTAGGAACTTTCAACTGTTGAACATTTTAGCTGCCAACATAAAAAAAAAAATTAAGTATATAAAACCTGAACATAAAAACTGGGGCTCAACCCGGTGCTCTGTGACAACCCAGAGGGGTGGGATGCAGTGGCGAGGGCGGGGGTGGGGGCGTTGGGAGGGAGGTCCAAGAGAGTGAACATATGTATACTTAAGGCTGATTCATGTTGTTGTATGGCAGAAGCCAACACAGCATTGTAAAGCATTATCCTCCAATTAAAAATAAATTTAAAAAACAGATGAATAAAGATTTATATATATATATATATAATTATGACTGATTTGTGTTGTTGTACGGCAGAAGCCAACACAGCATTGTAAAGCATTATCCTCCAATTAAAAATAAATTTAAAAAACAGATGAATAAAGATTTATATATATATATATATAATTATGACTGATTTGTGTTGTTGTACGGCAGAAGCCAACACAGCATTGTAAAGCATTATCCTCCAATTAAAAATAAATTTAAAAAACAGATGAATAAAGATTTATATATATATATATATAATTATGACTGATTTGTGTTGTTGTACGGCAGAAGCCAACACAGCATTGTAAAGCATTATCCTCCAATTAAAAATAAATTTAAAAAACAAAATGGAAAAGAATATTTTTAATAAGGCATATATATTCCCAGGTGGCTCAGTGGTAAAGAATCCACCTGCCAATGCAGGAGCCACAGAAGACTCAGGTTTGATTCCTGGGTTGGGAAGATTCCCTGGAGAAGGGATTGGCAACCCACTCCAGTATTCTTGCCTGGAGAATCCCATGGACAGAGGAGCCTAGTGGGCTACAGTCCACGGGGTCACAAAGAGTTGGGGACACAACTGAGCATGCACACACACATTTACTATTTAATAAACTCCTCATTAAAACAAACAATCTCATAATGGCTAAGAAAATGCATACATTTCATTTAAATTTATATTAAAAATCTTATTTACATCCCCCAACACTTGTTTTAATATTTTTTTTTCTGGCATACATGCTTTAAAGGGCAGGATTGTGTTAGACAAAGATTGAGATATTAAAGAATCCATGGTAACTTGAAGAGAAAGGTAAGATTAATAAGTCAACAGTATAAAGCAAGGTGATATGTTTGCTTTCAACAGTCTGTAAATAAGACTCCATGAAAGAAAGAAAAAATGTTTTGAACAAAAGATAGAAGAAATAGAAAAGGAGAAGAGCATACTGTATGGTTCTATTTATGAACTTCTAGAATTGCAAAAATAATCTATAGTGATCAAAGTAAGAAAGTGGTTGCCTGGAGAAAGGGGGTGGGGATGAAATGACTACAATGGAGCAGGAGGATGGAAACATTCCATCTTCATCGGCATGGTGAATACAGAGGTGTGTAGTCCCTCATCAAAACTGGACTATACTTTAAATATTTGCATTCTATTACATGTAAATTATGCTTCATTGAATTTTTTAAATGTCAAAGTGGGCAATAAAGGGTACATTTTGGTTTAAATGTGGTCATGTTTTAATACTGAAAAATGACTCTTTATTTTTAAATGTGGACTATCCACGTTATTCTGAAGAAGTACATTCAGCTCTTTTGTAATGTTAGCATTTCCTCATCCAACTCAGGACTGAGTACTAGAATTCTAGTGATGACTTTTAGCCACATTAAGATAGGCATTTCTTTGATAGACACTGTACTCTAAATGCCTACTTTTCCCCCATTATTTCAACTGAGGGAAAATAAAACAGCAAATCCATTAAATTCTCATTTAGTTCTTAGGACTTTTAAAGTACAATTTGAATTGAAACCACCATTTTGTAATATCGTTTTTCAGGGCAGGCTGAAATCAAAATAACAATACTTTTTGTAGGAAAAGCCAGATTGAACAATCACAAAATTACCTTTAATGTCATTTTTCAAAGCAATTATAAATAGCCTAGGAGGCAATAGGATTGCATATAAGAGATTCAAAAATATCCTATGCTATTTTTGTGGGAGGAAATTGTATAGTGTTTGGATTGATATGCAGAGTGAGTTTGTGGTCAGAAGTAGCTTTCTTTTCTATCTAGAGTCAGTAGCCTGCAAAAGAGAAAAATCTATAAAAATCAGGAGGAAATTAAAAAAAAAAGAACTATTCAGTAAGATGGATAGAAACTTAAAATGACAGAACATTAGGAGAGTATCACTGAAACATACATCACCATATGTAAAATAAATAGCCAGTGGAAATTTGCTGTATGACACAGGTACCTCAAATCTGGTGCTTTGTGACAACCTAGAGGGGTGGAATGGGGTGGGAGGTGGGAGGGAGGTTCAAGAGGGAAGAAAGGTGTATACTTTTATGTCTGATTCATGTTGATATATGGCAGAAACCAACACAATATTGTAAAGTAATTATCCTCCAAATAAAAATAAATAAAAAAGAACAGAAAATATATCTCAGACATGTATAAATGAGAGAAAAAGGCTGGGAAAGGAGAGTGTGTGATAGATGCAAAACAATATAAAGAATGTTGTGGTTGTGGGGGAGGAGCAAATCAAGTAGGGCTGAAGAGACACAGAAATTGAGAAAAAGATTTAATTTCCCCTAGGGTATTCCAGATTTCTTCAAAATTAATTAAAATTTAAGGCATGTACACTAACATTTTACAAACACCAGAAAGTATATTTTCAGTTAACAGATTTTGAAGAAATTGTTCTATCATATTGTTTTTATGAATGAGTAGAAATACTTCATTATGAGATATATCAATCTTTCCTCAAGGGGTGGGGTGGGAATTTGAAATAAATAAATCCTGCAGAAATAAATGGCATAACCACAATCACAGCTCACATTGTTCTGACTGCAATAGTCACAGTTAACACTAGGAGGCTGTAATTCCATGGGCAGCAGTTCCCTTCTGACCACAAATGTCTTAGTCCCTGCAAGGGTAACTTGTACAGGATAGTGAAATTAAGTGTGTTCTACAGCAGGTAGAACATGTCATTACCGTGTATTAAAAGGTTTTATGCTTTTCAGCATTGCTATGTAAAATTTTTATTGTATAGACTAATAACTTGGCCATCAACTTCTTCATCAAGCATGGAGTCTCACCATTGCTCCAAGATTGCTACTAATTTTGTACTTATGCTTCTTGAAACATTCTAGGTAGAACCAGTTCTGCATCCCTTTTCCTAAAGAAATTGTTTTTATATACTATGAGTCCTCTACCATTTCATTAAAATAGAGGTTTAGTGTGATTGTGTGTTATCACATAGTTATTTCAATAAATCTTTGTGCTACTTGGAGCTGTGAAAGAAATAAAAAATACTAGTTCAATTTTTAAATTTATAACATTAAATGTATTTTCTGAAAGTTAGAGTAAAACAGCAAAGTTTCATCCAAGTTGTTTTTTACAACTTTGAATTCAGAACAATTATTTTTATTTACTGTTATAGGAATGAAAAATATAACAATTTGTTCTTATGGTCCATTGTATCTTGGATGATTAAAGGGGTAGTTACATTAAATTATTTAAATTGTGGCTTTAAATTTTATCACAAAAATATTATATACTATGCTTTAAGCATGCTAATTTATATTGATGATTATGAGCTAATAAAATATTTTAATGTTTCAAATAGTATGGTAATTAACATTTCATATGTATTTCTCACCACAGGAGAAATGGTCTTTACAGCATATTATTTTACTTACTTAGTTCAATGAAAGAATTAGCTTTGTAGCAGAGGAAAACATTTCCTTCTACCCTCTTGGGTTCAGGAAATGAGGCCTGCAAATTAAACTGACAAAGGCGAGATTAAAAGAAGTAAAAGGTTTATTTCATATGCATATAAAGCCGCAAAAGAAAGCAGCTGGCTTGTTGAATGGTTCAAGTTAAAGGCATAAATACCTAATTTAGTAGGGAAAGGGGAAGGGTAAGGAATTGCTTCTATGGAAAAAAACAAATAGGTTTCATTAGGAACGACAAATGGGTTTTTAGGAGAACAGACAGGAGATAAGATTGTGGTAATGTTTGTCTATACAGGTATGAGTGATCTTTCCATCTTCAAGAGCCATAAAACTCCCTTGGAGTGGCGGTTTATCATAGCCTCATTTCCCAGAAGTTGTTGTTTTTAGTCAGATAAGGGAAGCTCCCAGGTGGCTTTTTTTCTGCATATATTGAATCTCAAAATAACTTCAACTTAAACGAATCTTTATACCAACTCTGGGGTTCTGAGTCTGTTCCACAGCTTTATATTTTGTATTTAAAACTTTGGGGTCATGTTTAGTATGCTCTGGGAAACTCTTTATGCTTAAAACATGTTAAATATTAATGTTGTTACACCAAAGTTATTTGTTCTACTGCAGAGATGTAGCTAGCTAATGTTTGTTTTAATTTTGTTTCCACATCTCAAAATAAATACTGTCAATTGATACTTTTAAGATAACTAATATGGAAATGGTGATTTTTCAAATGTTATTTCCCTTTCCAGCTTTCAGTATTGTTTTAATACATATGGGTAACATAGCTAGCACTTAAGTACTACTGATCTGTAATTATTTTATATGAAATGATGTTTTAACT
>NW_011493938.1:13831-15147 GCF_000754665.1 Bison bison bison | reverse complement strand
TTCTTCTTTAACTGAAGGACTGACACTGATGTACATGCTATACTAATGCTTGTTTTTTTTTTTTTTTTAATTCATTTAGTATAAATGAAGCTGTCTTTATTCTGGCACTAATGGATATCAGCCTCATTACTTTCCAGTTAACACTTTATATGTGAATAGCATGAATAGTTGCCTTACTTATAGAGTTCTTACTGCATTTTTTAAAATGTTTCCTTTTAGGGTTACCAGCCAATATCCATGAGCATCTGTAGGCCAATGTTCACCATCCTTCAAAAATAATGTAAGTATTCCCATAAACATGCCCCAAATACTATTTGCAATAATATTCAACCATTATATTTAGGTGATTCCTATTATTTAGCCTATTTAGACCTACCTCTGAACTAGTAAAACATTTGCCATTAGTGTCATCTAAAGAATATTATTTAACTGGTAAATAACATTTTAATGCAACCTAAAAAAAATGGTTTCAGTCTATCTTATTATCAAATAATGTGTTGAACAGACACCCTTACCAAAGTGTTAATCACCATCAGAGTTTATATTAAACAAATAGAAAATAACATAAGAACAATTAAGTTAGTGAAGACAAAATGTAAATATTATGTTTTCTCCTTAAACAAAGTCTTAATATCCAACATTGGGGCATACAGAATCCAGCTATCATTTTCTTATAATAAATTTTAGAAAACAAAGCTCTTGAAAATTCTTGGTGGAGTGACCTGAAAATTTCAGGAGGAGTAAGAGCAAAGGCTTTGAACTTTTGTTTCTCAAAAGGGGATATCAAGTTATAAATGCTGAAAAAACTCTTCTAGAGAATGGGCTAGGCTTCCCTGGTGGCTCAGAAGGTAAAGACTCCACCTGCAATGCAGGAGACTTGGGTTCAATACCCAGGTCAGAAGATCCCCTGGAGAAGAGAATGGCAGCCCACTCCAGTATTCTTGCCTGGGAAATTCCATGGACAGAGGAGCCTGGTGGGTTAGTCCATGGGGTCGCAAAGAGTCCCACAAGTCAGATACAATCAAGCAATTAACACTTTCTTGTTTTCTTTCATGCTATTTTATGGGGCTTACCACATTTCACTAGTGGTAAAGAATCTGCCTGCCAATGCAGGACACAAGAGATGCGGATTCGATCCCTGGGTCAGGAAGATCTCCTGGAGTAGGAAATGGCATGACCCACTCCAGTATTCTTGCCTGGAGAATCCCAAGAACAGAGGAACCTGGCGGGCTGCAGTCCATGGGGTCACAAAGAGTTGGACATGACTGAGGGACTAAGCATACATACACACAGAATGGGCCACTCTGCATTCTATA
>NW_011493938.1:12216-13731 GCF_000754665.1 Bison bison bison | reverse complement strand
CTATAGACTTCCTGAGCATGATGATTTGATTGGATAAATATATTACAAGTTAGGTAAGGTGGGTCAATATGTGGTCCCTCATTTTAAACTCCAGACTAAATAGGGGATTCTCAATTAAATTTAATTGTTCTTAGAGTCCTACACATATATTTAATACCACAAAATGTTTTTAGAATGGTAGTTTTGGGGGAAGAACAGATATAATCATAGAGGTTAGCTCTCTTTGACAAAAAATTTTTTTAAAAAACTCTTTTATCATTATATAAATGAAATTAAATAATACAAAAATAAAGTGGAGAGTAGAACTCTATCAAAATTGGAGAGAGATTGGAAATGGAATACGGTTGGGAATGTCTGTTGTATACATTATTGATAATCAAGAAATAAAAGAAGAAAATGGTGATTTTTACATCCAGACAGTTGCACCAAAATTACTGTAGTAAAATGTACCAGTAGTCAGAATGGCAACCATTAAACTGCCTTGCTTGTTTTTTAACGACTTTCACTTATGATGATGACAAAGGTTTTACTTCCTTTGTTTAATATGTATTGGAAAGTTACTGAAAGCCAGCTTTCCATAGAGGAAAAATTGACATTCAAAAAGTGTAATATGTAAAATTTGAAAGAGCCCCAGCAGCTGTCCTGGCAGTGCACAGGAAGTCACTCATTTTAAGTTTGTGAAGATCTGAGTTTGCCTGCCGATGTTTTCACTGTTGGAGAAATAGGTTAAGGTACACATGCAGGTAAGTTTACATTCTCAAGCTTCAAACTGTGCTCACACAAGGCCATCTCACATAAATCAATGGCCTCATAAGCCTTGCCTCAGGACAAAGTAAAGATCAAGGTAGCAGAGACCAAAGTCACCCTTAGCAGAAGGTGACATTAAGACTAAAAATGTATCTCTGTTTCAGTACTATTCCATTCTTACCATACTGTCTCTATCATGATCGCTCCTGGCTCTTCTTCCAGGCATGCGCACCCCAACCCTCTCTGTACACACACCTGCTGGCATCTTGCTTTTATCCAGAAGATTTAACACACAAATTCACCCTATGGTGGCAATACCTAATAACTCAGATCCCATCCAGAGAGACATGTTTTAACACTGAAAATGTGGCTCCAACTGCTAAATTTATTGATGGGCTGAAAGAGAAAACATACCTCAAATCTCACTTACATGGTTGTTGCCTACTTCACTTCTCCGAAAGGCTGGCTTTGTCAGGGCATGTTAGTGACATGAAAAATATATGTATAACCAACCTAATTAGAGACTGGTTATTTATGGTAAATAATTTTGTTAGTATTAAATGTGTTAATTCTCACTGTATATAGAAGAATACCAAGAGTTATATTATAATGTATAATGTAGATAAATACATCCACAACCTGATAGTCTCCAATTCTTTAAAATGTTGGGTACCTGGTGATTTCTGTGGCTATTTTAAGTTATATAAGAGTCGATTGATTTAAAAAAAAAAATGTCAGTTGACCTGATTTGTTTCCAGCTATCATTCA
>NW_011493938.1:11355-12116 GCF_000754665.1 Bison bison bison | reverse complement strand
TTCAAATTTAATAAAATCTTTCCTAAAGTCCTACTTATATTACCGTGAAATATATATATCATAGTCAAGGTAATAATTTAGGTAATGTATTCAATGTCTCCTGTGAAAAATGATCAGCTGGACAACTGTGCTTCTCCCGAGCTGGATAGGTTTGTAATATCAGTAAGTACCAAAGGTAAACATTATCTTTTTTTCTGTAAAGCCATATCAGCATTTAAAGCTTCTTCACAGAAAATGCTAATGTAATGAAGAAATGATGTACATACATTGATTCTATGCTGTCATGACAGGATTTATACTTGTCACTCTCTTGACACATATATTAACAATTTAAGAATTTTATTTTTTAAACTTTTATTGATGTGGCCTTCTGTTGCTACAAATAAATACAAATTCACTTAGAATTATTTTCAATAGGAGTTCTATGATATAAAACTATTATGCAATATTTTCTCTAATAAAAATTAATAATAAATTAAAACTTAAACTATAACAAAAATTAACTATTGCCAATATTGATAGACAATTCCAGTATTTTACTTTGCAGTGTATTGTATTTGTTTTATTCCCAAAGAGTTTAATTTCTTGGATTTAATAAAATAAGTATGTTTTATCACTCTTCAACTCTTCATTTGGTTAAAGTAAATAATACTTAATCAAAACCCATGAAAAGTGTACAGAATTGAGTGTGAAGTAACAGAATATAATGTGTCCTGTGTAGAGTAAATGCCTTTTATATCACCTACAGAAACTAACATAGT
>NW_011493938.1:10245-11224 GCF_000754665.1 Bison bison bison | reverse complement strand
CAGTAAATGGATATATCTACACATTTAAAACATAGGAAAACTATAGCCTTTATAAGAGAATTCCACATGTCACACAGTTTTTACTTTTATTAATATTAAAAAAATTAAGTGGTCTTTTATAATAATTAAAGTGAAAAATATGGCATTAACTACTTAATGAAATATTTATTGATTTTAATAATCAAATTTAACCAATTGATAACTTGAAAAACTACATACTATATGTATTTTTCACTCTAAGTAGCCTGCACCAAAATCCACAAAGGCTGACAACATAGTTTAGAACGTACACATCCTAAGCTATGTCAACTTTTCAAAAGTGAAAATGACTTTATTTTGGAAAGGTTAGTAGCCAAGCAGTTTCAAAGGAGAATTATATTTCCATCCATACTTGATAATAATAGTAAAATAATTTCACATGTATGTTTTCTGTCTTTGGATATATGGCTTTCAAAGTATGCTTACACCTTTAAAGTATACACTTTTAAAACATTCACACCTCCTTAAATATAAAATATGGGAATAACTTAAGTAACTACAGCAAACAGATTAGTACATGTCATATAGAGGACATTGTGGTCTAAGAGTTTATGACATAAAAAATGTTGATTTTTTAATTTCACTCTTAAAGTATTTAGTACATATTGCTCTAATTTAAGTAATACCACATTTAAGAAAAATCAAATTAGATATTTTAGTGGAGTGGAAGTTTTTATGTGTTGTGTGAAATGAATATTTGTGTATTGAGTCATGGTTCTATTACATTTTAATCTTATTTAAAAATTACTTTACCTCCACCAAAATTAAACACATGATCTAGACAAGTAATACACTGCATAGGTTAGCTTGCTACCAACTGCTTTCTGAAATATTCCTTCTTTGCCAATCTAGGTACGGTCATTCATTTAGCTTTCTCAAAATTAAATATCTTTATTTGCATATTTAGAGATACTAATAAACTAGTACTAAACTAATAAGA
>NW_011493938.1:8259-10145 GCF_000754665.1 Bison bison bison | reverse complement strand
CAAATAGTTGTGGTATATTCATCAAAACCTGTATATAATTAACTGGCATTCCATTGAATATTCCCCTTGACTTCACAGGGTTTTGATTATGTGAGAACATACTCTCAATGTGTTGCAAGTTTCTTAGCATCATAGCTAATGGCACTATCACTTAAATAGTTGGATTAGGCAAGAAACTGTCAGTCATCCTTACACATCTTCCTATCCCTTATGTCCCATAACCAAATTCATCACTAACTCCTGTCAGCTTTAGCTCCTAAATGTCTTCACTCCATTTCTATCATCATCACACCAGTTTGGCTTTCTATCATGTTTTGTCTCAGTACTGGGATAGGCTTCTAACTAATCTGCACTGAATTATATATTTGCATTCCCAAATTCATTCTCCCAATTCTTCTTTCTCTTAGGATAAAGACCCATATCTTTATCATGGTTTATAGGAGACCACCTGATCTGGCCCCTGTCAACTTCTTCAGCATCATATTTTACCCTTTCCTCTTGCCTCCTCCTGCTTCAGCTACACGGTATACTTCCAGTTCCTTGAACTCATCATTCTTTCTCTTCTTTTGTGCAAACCTTGCATTTCCCACCTTTCCTAACACATCACCAGATAACTTCTATTAAGCATTTGAAACGTAACCTGAAAGATATTTCTTTCTGGGAATAGGGAAGACTTCCTGCCTACCTTACCTCCCAAGACTAAGTCACCTTCCTCTGTTAAATACCCTCATAGATAACTCTGTATAACTTTCTATCATACCACTTATCTCAGTCCATAATTATACATTTATGTTTGTAATTAGCTGAGGACTGCCATGTCCTCCATTAGATGTAAACTCCATAAAATCAGGGACTGTTATTTGCTTGCTTGATATTATATTTTTAGTATCTAGCACAGTTCCCAGCATATGATTCAGCAACAATTCATTGACTGACTAACTGAATGAACAAATAGGCATTATCTCTTAAAAAGTCATTTGTTTAACCTTTTGAAGTGGTTAATATGTGGCTGTTCAATTGCAGAGGATTTTTCTACTCCCCCTGGTGGTAACTAGTGTTAGTTATAAATATTGCATCCTGGTGAAAAATTAGATCCCTCAGTTACTATGGCCTTACCATAGGGTTGCAGATGTGAGCTATCAACTAACTTTGATAAATACAATAATAAAAGTATTGCCATGACTTTAAATGTAATATTAGCTATACAATCAGCTGACACTTGTAAATGCCTGATGCCACATATGAATTGTTGATTGGTCCAACAGGGATATTGAATAGGTCTCTCTTACCCTGTTTCATGCACCAAGAACTTCATATTCACATAACTAAATCATATCACTGCTATGCATTATTAAATAAGAAAATTAAAATTTATGGCAAATGAATTATACGATAACCTGTAAAGTATTAAGGATTATTGCTAATGAGGCTTACACATTAAAAAAAGATTAGGAGTTTGGGCAGGGATGGACTGGGAGTTTGGGGTTAGTAGGTGTACACTATTACATATAGAATGGATAAACAACAAGGTCCTACTGTATAGCACAGGGAAATATATTTAACATTCTGGGATAAACCATAATGCAAAAGAATATAAAAAATAATGTATATATGTGTATAACTGAGTCACTTTGCTGTACAGCAGAAATTAATACAATATTGTAAATCAATATACTTCAACAAAAATTAATTTTAAATAGACTATTCAATATATATTGAATTTAATTATGAACAATCATTGATTATATGAATATATGGAATATATATAAATATAATTGAAATGTGGTGTTACTAAATGAGTACATTGTCAAGTGGTCTAACTCTTGGTTCATGTTTCCTCCTGGCTAACCAAGCTTTCTTATTTCTGCTTTAGTCTCACACTGTAG
>NW_011493938.1:7024-7877 GCF_000754665.1 Bison bison bison | reverse complement strand
GCCTGGAGAATCCCAGGGACGGGGGAGCCTGGTGGGCTGCCGTCTATGGGGTCGCACAGAGTCAGACACGACTGAAGCAACTTAGCAGTAGCAGCAGCACCCATAACTCATACATTTTTAACAGCATAGTCATGTTTCCATTTTTTTATCTTTTAAAATATTGACAATTTTAAGACAGCATGATGAGAGCCAGAGCAATGTTTTGCAGAAATTGCTGTGGATAGAATCATCTGGGCATCCATTTAAGGATCAGTAAATCTAATCAGTAGATCTGGGAAGGAGCCAGAGAGTTTGCATTTCTAACAGGCTCCCAGGTGATGTTGATGCTGTGGCCTACATTTGGTGCAGCAAGGTAACAGAGATGGAGTCAACAAATTTTTTAGGTAAACAGGCAGGTAGTAAATATTTTTGATGTTGTGGACCATATGGTCTCTTGCAACTTTTCAGCTCTGCTGTTGTAGCTTGAAGTCAGCCAGAGACAACATATACCCAAATGCATATGAGTGTGGCTGGGTTCAAAGAAAACTTTATAAAAGCTGAAATTTGAATCCATACACTTTTCACTTAGTATTATGTATTATTCTTTAAAAAATTTTTCAGAACCATATAAAAATGTAAATGCCATTCTTAGCTCATGGGCCATAAAAAAATAATCTGTCGTCTGCTGACCACTCCACTCGTTCATAAAGTACCAATGGATAACTTTGTGTGAGGCTTGTCAACTACAAATTAGCACTTGCCGTCTGCCTCTACAAGGATTAAATCATGTGCTGCCTCAGCTGCTGATTTTCAGCACTCACTGAAGGGAGTTCAGAGTGGAGATCAGAAATCAGGCACTCTGTGCTCTGGGAAA
>NW_011493938.1:5051-5530 GCF_000754665.1 Bison bison bison | reverse complement strand
TATTTTCACATTCCAATGAAAGTGGTTATTATTATCCGTACTTAATATATGAGGTCTTGAGTTTTAATTGAGTTATCCAAAGTCTCTTTTGAGTCCTAGGGACTTGCCTAAGAAAAATTGCTACTATATCAACCCAGCAATCTAGCATCTATCAAATGCTAGAGAAAAATTAGCTACTGTTGCTTTCCTTGATATTATTGTTATTAGTGTTATTGCCATTTTCTTATCTCCTCTAAACCCTGTCTAGCTCAACAACATGGAAGTCAGCATGATATAAATTTGTCAGATGGATTACATGCAAGAACCCACTTAAAGGTTCTAGCATTTAAAAGCCAATTAGTAAATGTCAAAACTGTATGAACTTTTCTCTTGAAGGATACCTTTTATTTTTAAGTGAGGAGAAACAAAGCAGTAGATACTGCTACTTCTGATTATTTAGTGGTGTGCCCCTGGATAAAGAAGTTGACAATTTGTTCTCA
>NW_011493938.1:4595-4951 GCF_000754665.1 Bison bison bison | reverse complement strand
GACTGTAGCCCACCAGGCTCCTCCATCCATGGGATTTTCCAGGCAAGAATACTGGAGTGGGGTGCCATTGCCTTCTCTGGACTTAGTCATAACTCAAGGGTAAAAAATGGAAGGCACAGCAAAGGGAGAGTTTTCATTTTTCCACACTGAAAGGACAGTGCAAATTTTGATCAGAAAATTTTAGGTAATTTTCAAATACTGACTAACCATGAGAGGAAAGGCAACATGGCTTTATTAATCTAAGTTAGGAGAATAGCAAATGTAGAGACAGGGAATTGTAAGTTTAACAATCAAAGGACCTGTGACCAAGTTTCCCATCAAATGAGGAGAGATGTTATACATAGTTATAAGCTATC
>NW_011493938.1:0-493 GCF_000754665.1 Bison bison bison | reverse complement strand
ACAGTGCCTAGTTGCTCACCCTTATGACCCTGAAGAATGAAGGTAAAATTTTGAATGTTTGTTGGATTATGAAAACAATTTTGGCTCACTTGTCTCCACCAATTAGTTATGATTTAGAATATCAAGATTTTAATAATGCCAGGAGTTAACTTTTCAGCAGAAATGTTTCTCTAATGCTTTGTATATCCCCAGATTTTAAGTAAATATTTAAATAGTGTGAGTTTGGACTCCTTTTAGGAGCAGTATTCAAGTAGTATCTATCTTATGCTAAGAAAAGGTTTATTTTTTTTTAATCTTCATAGCTTTATACTAAAGAACTTTTGCTTGTTTAGACATGCTTCTCTTCCACAAAAACAAGGGTATTGAATTATATTGTTGCAATTAATGCCAAGTGTGAAAGTCACTGAGTCATGTCCAATTCTTTGCAATGACATGGACTGTAGCCCACCAGGCTCCTCTGTCCATGGAGTTCTCCAGGCAAGAATCCTGGAGG
>NW_011493937.1:10166-10624 GCF_000754665.1 Bison bison bison | reverse complement strand
TGATTCCTTAAAGATGACAAATGTTTTTAAAATTTGGACAGATTTTAATTTTGAAAGATGTGATGAGCTATTACCCACTACCTTTTTCCATTTTTTATGCTGATACGTTTCTACAGTTCTTTTTTCCTCTTACAGGTTTTTTCCATGCTTTTATATACTTTGAAAAAATAATATTGAAAAATATTTTTTATAAAGATGATTAGAAAATCTTGAAACATATTGTCCATGTGATAAGAATTTCCAATGATTTGTTCTCATTTAAGAAAGCATAGAGCATTAGACCTGGAAAGGACAGTTCCTGTGTCCCTGTTAGAGATTATTTTTCAACAAACATTTCTTGAGTGCTTACAGATAGGTAAACTAGAGCTCAGAAAGGTTAATGACTATGTTGCATCGATAAAATCAGGCCCATATTCTCCTATTTTTTATTTTGTATATATAAAGCTTGATGCCACTGT
>NW_011493937.1:9642-10066 GCF_000754665.1 Bison bison bison | reverse complement strand
CATATTTTAATAGTCATTTTAGTAATGCTATACACACACACACACACACACACATAATGGCCATATGATTCTATCTTTCTCCTATTTTGTGAGTATGTTTTCATGCTATTTATTCATATGTATTAATTCTTCCATTCATTTACTTATTTATACAACAAATTTTGGGGGGTGCCAACTCTAGAGAGAATGTAGTTCTATGTACTGGTGAACACAAAGGTGAACAAAAATTAATATGGCTGCTCTCCTCATACAGCTTAAGTCTGATGGAGGAGAAAAACATTAAAGAAATTATCACATAAATACATAAGTTCAACATAACAAGAGAAAATAACAAAGGACTTAATATAAATCCCCAAATGGAGATAGAAGGGACTGATCAGAGAAGACCTCTTTACAAAAAAGAACTTTAAATTGAAACCTAAGC
>NW_011493937.1:5127-5745 GCF_000754665.1 Bison bison bison | reverse complement strand
CTTCCCAGATGGTGCTAGTGCTAAAGAATCCACCTGGCAATGCAGGAGACACAAGATATGCATGTTCTATCTCTGGTTTGGCATGATCCCCTGGAGAAGGGAATGGCAATCCACTCCAGTATTCTTGCCTGTGAAAATCCACGGACAGAGGAGCCTGGTGAGCTGCAGTCCATGGGGTCACAAAGAGTCAGACATGACTGAGCGACTGAGCATATAGATCATAGTTGCTGACCATAGACTGGGTATTCCAAAGGACTTAGTGAAAGGCTTGGGGAGCCGGGAATAGAGGCAGGAAAGGTTGACTGAGCAGGGAAGTTGCAAAAAGAAATACAGATATAAGAACACAGACTTTCTTTACCCTTTCAGACTCCCTCTCAATTTCCGTTCCTTCCTCCAGCTCTCAGAATGTGGTGGCTCTTTCCCATGTCACTTCACTGAACACAGTTATTTTTTTAGCAGTTTGTCTAAATTGGATGATTACAGTGGTGTTATTTTCCTCCCAATCTTTATATTTTTCAAATTTATTAGAGGGCTCACATGTTGCTTCCCTCGCATGATAAAGTAATATAAAATATGTATTAAGGAAGTAGAAGGGTTAAAATGTTAGGCTGTGTCACG
>NW_011493937.1:0-647 GCF_000754665.1 Bison bison bison | reverse complement strand
TCCTTTTCAAGATTTACATTATGAATACAGGGCTATGCCACTGATATATGCATGAGTTATATGTTTAATTAGCATTACCATCATGGGTCTTGGGAGTTGAACACACTGGAGTAAGAACTACAATTATCTATCATATAGAATACACAGCAGCTATTCTACTTAGCTAGTAGAGGTGATGGAATTCCAGTTGAGCTCTTTCAAATCCTGAAAGATGATGCTGTGAAAGTGCTGCACTCAATATGCCAGCAAATTTGGAAAACTCAGCAGTGGCAACAGGACTGGAAAAGGTCAGTTTTCCTTCCAATCCCAAAGAAAGGCAATGACAAAGAATGCTCAAACTACCGCACAGTTGCACTCATGGAGAAGGCAATGGCACCCCACTCCAGTACTCTTGCCTGGAAAATCCCATGGTCAGAGGAGCCTGGTAGGCTGCAGACCATGGGGTCATGAAGAGTCGGACACGACTGAGTGACTTCACTTTCACTTTTCCCTTTCATGCACTGGAGAAGGAAATGGCAGCCCACTCCAGTGTTCTTGCCTGGAGAATCCCAGGGACGGGGTAGCCTGGTGGGCCGCCTCCTATGGGGTCGCACAGAGTCGGATACAACTGAAGCGACTTAGCAGCAGCAGCAGCACACGCTAGTAAA
>NW_011493936.1:28805-29107 GCF_000754665.1 Bison bison bison | reverse complement strand
AAGTATATGCTTAGAATCTAAAAAGTTGAGACAGTGTTAAAGTGATGGACCTACTTTGTATGATGTGAGCATAAGTGAATAATTAGTTTGCTTTAACTAGAAATACTGCACCTGGTAGTTTGGTCATTTACCTGAATCCCTTGCAGTACTAACTCTTTTTACAGTGTGGCTGCCAGAACTCTCAACATTCCTGCAACTCAGTCTTTGGAATTGCCTTGTGACATTGTGACTCAATCTTTTAAATTTCTGCCCTTGTAACACAGATTTCTTCTTTGAGGTTATATTTAATTATTTTAAACAAA
>NW_011493936.1:23059-26797 GCF_000754665.1 Bison bison bison | reverse complement strand
TTGTGACCACATGGACTATAGCCCACCAGGTTCCTCTGTCCGTGGGATTTCCCAGACAAGAATACTGGAGTGGGTTGCCATTTCCTTCTCCAAGGGAACTTCTCAATTCAAGTATGGAACCTGCATGTCCTGCATTAGCAAGTGGGTTCTTTACCACTGAGCTACCAAGTAAGCCCTCTAAGATTTCACACTATGGTAATTAAACATTGTGGGACCTGTACTAAAATAGACACATACATCAGTGGAACAAAAGAGAGCCTAGAAGTAAACCAGTGCACCTATGGCCAATTGATCTATGACAAAGAGGCAAGAATATACAATTTGGAAAGGGCAGTCTTTTCAAAAACTGGATGGCTGCATGGAAATCAGATTAGAACATTCATTCACACCATATACAAGACTAAAGTGAAAATGGTTTAAAGACCTAAATTCAAAACAAAACAAAACATAAAACTCCTAGAAGACAACAATAAAGTGAAAATGGTTTAAAGACCTAAATTAAAAAACAAAACAAAACATAAAACACCTAGAAGACAACAATAAAGGCAGAACACAGTTTGACATAAATCATAGCAATATATTTTTGATGTCTCCCAAGGTAAATAAATTGGAGAAGGCAATGACAACCCACTCCAGTGTTCTTTCCTGGAGAATCCCAGGAATGGGGGATCCTGGTGGGCTGCCATCTATGGGGTCGCACAGAGTCAGACATGACTGAAGAGACTTAGCAGCAGTAGCAGCAAGGTAAATAAATAAAAGCCAACAAGCCAAAGGAGACCTAAATAAAGTTAAAAGCTTTTGCACAGCAAAGGAAGCCATCAACAAAATGAAAAGACAACCTGCAGAATGGGAGAAAATATTTTCAATGATATGATCAACAAAGGATTAATATCCAAAATATATAAATAACTCATATAATTTAACATCAAGTGAATAATTAATCCAATCAAGAAACACACAGCAGATCTGAATAGATATTTTTTGAGGAATACGTAGAGGTAACTAAAAGGCAAATGAAAAAGTGTTCAATGTTTCTGATATTAGAGAAATGAGAACAATAATGAGATATCACCTCACACCTGTCAGAATGGCTATCATTACAATATCTACAAATAACAAGTGTTCAAGAGGATGTGAAAGAAAAAGGAACCTTGTACATTGTTGGCAGGAGTGTAGATTAGTGCTGCCACTATGGAAAATATGAAGGTTCCTCATAAAGCTAAAATTACCACATAGTCTACCAATTCCACTCCTTCCATATATATCTGGAAAGAACAAAAACACTAAAACACAAAGTCAACAAGAAACATGCACCCCGATGTCCATAGCAGCACTGTCTGCAATAGCCAGGACATGGAAACAACCCATGTGCTCATCAATAAATGGATGGTTAAAGAAGGTGCGGAACATTAATCATGAAAAAACGAATGGAATTCTGCCATTTGCAGCAGTGTGGATGGACCTAGAGAATATTGTGCTTAGTGAAATAATTTCGGCAGAGAAAGACAAATAGTCTATATTCTCACTTAAATGTGGAATCAACAAAATGAAATGAATGAGTAAAACGAAATGGGAACAGATACAGAGATACAGAGAAGAAAGTACTGGTTACCAGTAGGGAGAGGAATGTGGAGGGGTAAGATACAGGGAGGGAATTAAGGGTTACAACCTACTGGGTATAAAATAATATAGAAGGAAATAATGTATAATATGGCAAATATAGCTGATATTCTATAATAACATTGAATGGGGTATAATATAAAAACATCAAATTGCCATGCTGTACATCTGACACCTATATAACATTGAAAATCAACTATACTTCAACTTAAAGGAAATAACAATGCATGTGTCTAAATATGTAATTAAAATCCTCTTAAATATTTATCCTTAATATACATCTGTTTGAGAGGCGTCTACCATACACTAAATAAGCATGTATGGTTATAAGAAACAATCAGGGAAGTTCCAATCTACTGTGTAACACAGAGACTGCTACTCAGTATTATGGAACAATCTAAATGGGAAAAGAATTTGAAAAAGACTAGATACATGTGTATATATATCACTGAATCACTTTGCTGTATATCTGAAACTATCATAACATTGTTAATCAAACTCTAATATATAATAAAAAATTAAAGTCAAATGGACACACTGAAGTCTTAGTCTATATGTTGGTAATAATTTAGTTCAAACATTGGAAATTTCCAAGAAGGTTATGACAGTTTTATAGTTTTTCCTTTTCTATTCTTAATCATATGTTGACAGAAATTTTTAAACAATAAAAACATTAAACAGGAAACATCAAGAACAACCATGTTAGAATTTAGCATATCAATAAAGAAAATGACAAATAATAATGTGTATGCCTTTGGTCCATTTTTACTGGATACATAATTTGCCATCATTTGATCAAATTCCTGTTCAGTATACTAAGTTACTTGAAAAGCAGATTAATATATTAATCTTACTAAAGGAAATAATGCATTAATTATATCTACTTTTGCTCTTTCAATCAAAATAAAGACTACATGCATAGTAAATTATATGGAAGAAAAAGGCTAGTGAATAAAATACCAAAACCTTGTTGCTTAGATTGTCATCTATTTAAAAACAAAATTATAAAAATAAACCACTTCTTTCTTTAAATATAAAATACAAGAGCTCAAAAATCAGCCGTTTCCTCCTTTTGATGCTAAAACATTAAGCAAAATTTCCACTTTCTATAAACATTTGGTTTAGAAACCAAAAGCAATGTGTCATTTAGAAATTTACAGGTTGACATTATGGTAATATTGCACAAAGTAAATTAACTATCATTCCTTAGCAAATTGTGTTGTTATTGTTTTTCAGTGGTGTCTGATTCTTTGTGACCCCATAGACTGCAGCACACCAGGCTTCCCTGCCCTCCACTATCTCCTGAAATTTGCTCAAATTCATGTCCATTGAATTGGTGATGCCAACCAACCATCTCATCCTCTGTCACACCCTTCTCCTCCTGTCCTCAATCTTTGCCAGCATCAGGCCCTTTTCCAATGAGGTGGCTCTTAACATCAGGTGGCCAAAGTATGGGGGGGTTTCAGCTTCAGCATCAGCCCTTCCAAGGAATATTCAGGGTTGATGTCCTTTAGGATTGACTGGTTTGATCTCCTTGCAGTCCAAGGGACTCTCAAGAGTCTTCTCCAGCACCACAATTTGAAAGCATTAATTCTTCGGCCCTTGGCCTTCTTTTTGGTCCAACTCTTACCTCCATAACATGGCTACTGGGAAAACCATAACTTTGACTATACAGACCGTTGCCTGCAAAGTAATGTCTCTGCTTTTTAATATGCTGTCTAGGTTGGTCATAACTTTCCTTCCAAGGAGTAAGCATCTTTTAGTTTCATGGCTGCAGTCACCATCTGCAGTGACTTTGGAGCCCAAGAAAATAAAGTGTCTCACTGTTTCCACTGTTTCCCCATCTATTTGCCATGAAGTGATGGGACCGATGCCATGATCTTCATTTTCTGAATGTTGAGTTTTAAGCCAGCTTTTTCACTCTCCTCTTTCACTTTCATCAAGAGCCTGTTTAGTTCCTCTTCACTTTCTGCCACTAGGGTGGTGTCATCTGCATAACTTAGATTGTTGATATTTCTCCCAGCAATCTTGATTCTAGCTTGTAACTCATCCAGCCTGGCATTTCACATGATGTACTCTGCATTTCTGGGGCTCCAAAATCACTGGAGATGGTGACTG
>NW_011493936.1:21221-21683 GCF_000754665.1 Bison bison bison | reverse complement strand
TGAACTATTTTCTCACTGCCCTTCTTTGGGACTGGGATGAAAACTGACCTTTTTTTGCTGACATATCGAGTGCAGGACGTTAACACCATCAGTTTTGTTGGTAGTAATGCTTCCTAAGGCCCACTTGACTTCACAGTCCAGGATGTTTGGCTCTAGGTGAGTGACCACCCCATCGTGGTTATCCCTGTCAGATCAGATCAGTCGCTCAGTCATGTCCGACTCTTTGCGACCCCATGAATCGCAGCACGCCAGGCCTCCCTGTCCATCACCAACTCCCGGAGTTCACTCAGACTCACGTCCATCGAGTCTGTGATGCCATCCAGCCAGCTCATCCTCTGTCGTCCCCTTCTCCTCCTGCCGCCAATCCCTCCCAGCATCAGAGTCTTTTCCAATGAGTCAACTCTTCGCATGAGGTGGCCAAAGTACTGGAATTTCAGCTTTAGCATCATTCCTTCCAAAGAA
>NW_011493936.1:17983-21121 GCF_000754665.1 Bison bison bison | reverse complement strand
CTGCAGTGATTTTGGAGCCCAGAAAAATAAAGTCTGACACTATTTCCACTGTTTCCCCATCTATTTCCCTGTCATTAAGACCTTTTTAATATAGTTCTTCTGTGTATTCTTCCCACCTTTTCTTAATCTCTTCTGCCTTTGTTAGGTCCTTGTTGCCTGTCCTTTATCGTGCCCATCCTGCATGAAATGTTCCTTTGGCATCTCCAATTTTCTTGAATAGATTTCTAGTCTTTTCCATTCTGCAGTTTTTCTCTATGCATTGTTTATTGAAGAAGACCTAGTAAATTCTAACTAAAATTAAATATTATGTTAGAAATAAAGTTCATGGTAACTTACAGATCAATATTTTGATATTTTTGAACCTAAAATATTTTCCTTAACATTTCTTAGAAATTACAACAAATATTTAAAAGTACTTCCTGAATGATTTATTAGGTTCAAAAGTGTGGAAAATAGTTTTCTACAAGAAATCATGTAAGAAATTAGTCTGACGTTTAATTTTTTTGGTGGATGGAATCCTTTTTGTAATTAAAATAATATGTTATAAGATCCATCAGCCTACTTTTCTGAATTAGAAATTTAATATCAAGGAATCAACATCTGGATTATTTCCCTGCTTCCAAGGGGAGATGGTGTGGAGACCGGCTAACTTGCTGGAAAAAACACACAGATGAGACCTTTTAACTCTGGTATTGGGAGATAATAGGATTGATGTCTGCAGAATCATTAAATAGTTTGAAAGGGCAATGAAGCAATGTTTTGAGACTTCCAGAATATTAGACCTCAGTGGGCCCTTCTTGAGTCTTGAAAGGTCATTTTAGGATGAATTGAAGGCAATCTTTTTCACACAGCAGGGGACAGACTTATGGAACTCATTACCAAGACAGGTAAGTCAGGAAACATAAACAATCACAAAATGACAGATCAACAGGTCAGTGATAGATTTAGAATAAATAACTGAAGAAAACAGTGTTTCTCACCACTACTTTGTATTAATTCAGAAAGTACTTTGTTGAATTGCATTGTGTGCATTAGGCCACTTACATTTATTGTAATTACTGATCAATTTAAATAAAACTTTGCATTTTAAGGTTTCTATTTGTCTCACTTTTTCTATGCTTCTTTTTCCTAATTTTTTGGCCTTCTTTTGGATTGACTGAGTTATTTTTTTTTTAAGCAAATCCATTTTGTTCCTTCCAATCATTTGGAAATTATACATTCTACTTCTGTATTATTTGCCTTTAAAGTTTATCATGCATGTATATAAAATTCTAAGCATAGTGTCTTTATACCCCACCAAACAATGTAAATATCTTAGAATACTTGAATTCCAATCATCCCCTCTAAACTTATGTACTGTTGTTACCATTTCTGTTATTTTTAAAATCTCCATAGTTAGTAATTATTACTTTTACTGTCTCTGCTTATTTAGATTTGCTCCATTTGTTTACCAGTTTCTTTATTCACCATTCTTTATTGTAACTTAGTCATATAACTGAGATAATCTGCCTTCTTCCTGGAAAAATGGTAAGCACAATTTTTGTTTGACATTCTCTTGTCATTCTTAAAAGATAGTTTTGATACCTACACAATTCTAGATTGGTTTCTTTACCTGAGCACTTTAAAGATATTGTTCCACCATCTTCTGTAGTTCATTATTGCTTTGGAAAATTCTATTCTGTGTCTATATGACTTTGTAAGTTACCCATCTTTTCTGTATTCCTTCATTTATGATCTTTTCTCTGTCTTTGGTGTTTTATAGTTTTATCACAATGTGTCTAAGTTTGTTTGGTATGGAGCATACTTCCCAAAACAGAGGATATGTGTCTTTCCTTAATGTTATCATCTTCTCTTCCATTATCTCTGTGAGTATTGCTTCCACCATTTTCTTAATTCTCTCTTTTGAGAATGTTAAATATAGAGAAAGTCTTCCAATTATATCCTCTATATCTAAGGGTTCTTGTCCTGTTTTCCAAGTTTTGTCTCTCTGTATTTTATTTTGAATATTTATTTCTGGTTCATTTTCTAGTTTACTTATTTTCTTCAGCTGAATCTAATTCATCCACTGAGTTGTAATTTCAGTCACGTTTTTATTTCTAGATGTTATATTTTTGTATCTTTCCAAATCTGCCTGTTTTATAAGATTTTGATATATTAAGTCTTTGAGTGAATAAGTGTTTTCTTGTTTTTGCTAATTCTAAGCATGATTTTTCACTGGCCGAATTTATTTTGTGTAAAATTTGAGGGTCCTGCTTAAGGATACTTTCTATTTGAGAAGAGGAGGTTTTATTTTTCCAGGTTTCAAGAGTTGTTACCAACATGAAATCTTTCTTATTTTCTTAATTCATGGTATCCTGAAGCTTAACTGAGGAAAATTCTTTTGTTACTAGTCCTAGGAGAGAGCATGTATTAATAACTTGAGCTATAGTAGAATGAGGCAGTTTCTCTCCTTGGTTACCATTGCCAAGAGGCACATTTTTAAAAGGTAACTCCTCAGAAAAGGGAAACAAAAGCAAAAGTAAATGAATGGGAGTACATCATACTAGAAAGATTATTCTCAGCAAAGGAAATCATCAACAAAAGAGACAACCTACCAAATCAGAGAAACTATTTGCAAATCATATGTTTGATAATGGATTAATATCAAAAGTATATAAATAACTCATTTAAGTCAATAAATTAGCAAAACAATCTAGTTTTAAAAAATGATCAGAGCAGCTGAATATTTTCCAAGGAAGACATGAAGATGACTAACAGGCACATGAAAAGATGTCTAACTCACTAATTATCAGGGAAATGCAAATCGAAGCCATAGTGAGATATCACCTCTTGCCTGTTATAATGGCTGTTCTAAAAAAGACAGCAAATAATGAGTATTGTTGTGGATGTGGGAAAAAAGGGAGCATTTGTACACTTTTGGTGGGAATGTAAATTGGTGCAGCCACCATGGAAAACAGTATGGATGTCCCTCAAAAAATTAAGAGTAGAGTTACCATGTGATCCAACAATTCTACTTCTGGGTATTAGTCAGTCAGTTGAGTCACTCAGTCGTGTCCGACTCTGTGACCCCATGAATTGCAGCACACCAGGCCTCCCTGTCCATCACCAACTCCCGGAGTTCACTCAGACTCACGTCCA
>NW_011493936.1:17552-17720 GCF_000754665.1 Bison bison bison | reverse complement strand
AGTCCAAGGGACTCAAGAGTCTTCTCCAACACCACAGTTCAAAAGTATCAATTCTTCGGCGTTCAGCTTTCTTCACAGTCCAACTCTCACATCCACAAATGACTACTGGAAAAACCATAGCCTTGACTAGACAGACCTTTGTTGGCAAAGTAATATTTCTGCTTTTCT
>NW_011493936.1:14820-16110 GCF_000754665.1 Bison bison bison | reverse complement strand
TTTCCCATTCTGTTGTTTTCCTCTATTTCTTTGCATTGATTGCTGAGGAAGGCTTTCTTATCTCTTCTTTCTATTCTTTGGAGCTCTGCATTCAGGTGTTTATATCTTTCCTTTTCTCCTTTGCTTTTTGCTTCTCTTCTTTTCACAGCTATTTGTAAGGCCTCCCCAGACAAGCCATTTTGCTTTTTTGCATTTCTTTTTCATGGGGATGATCTTGATCCCTGTCTCCTGTACAATGTCATGAACCTCAGTCCATAGTTCATCAGGCAGTCTATCTATCAGATCTAGTCCCTTAAATCTATTTCTCACTTCCACTGTATAATCATAAATGATTTGATTTAGGTCATACCTGAATGGTCTAGTGGTTTTCCCTACTTTCTTCAATTTAAGTCTGAATTTGGCAATAAGGGGTTCATTTTCTGAGCCACAGTCAGCTCCTCATCTTGTTTTTGTTGACTGTATATAGCTTCTCCATCTTTGGCTGCAAAGAATATAATCAATCTGATTTCGGTGTTGACCATCTGGTGATGTCCATGTGTAGAGTCTTCTCTTCTGTTGTTGGAAGAGGGTGTTTGCTATGACCAGTGCATTATCTTCGCAAAACTCTATTAGTCTTTGCCCTGCTTCATTGCCTATTCCAAGGCCAAATTTGCCTGTTACTCCAGGTGTTTCTTGACTTCCTACTTTTGCATTCCAGTCCCCTATAATGAAAAGGACATCTTTTTTGGGTGTTAGTTCTAAAAGGTCTTGTAGGTCTTCATAGAACTGTTCAAATTCCCCTTCTTCAGTGTTACTGGTTGGGGCATAGACTTGGATTACTGTTATATTGAATGGTTTGCCTTGGAAACGAACAGAGTTCATTCTCTCGTTTTTGAGATTGCTTCCAAGTACTGCATTTCAAACTCTTTTGTTGACCATGATGGCTACTCCATTTCTTCTGAGGGATTCCTGCCCACAGTAGTAGATACAATGGTCATCTGAGTTAAATTCACCCATTCCGGTCCATTTGAGTTCGCTGATTCCTAGAATATCGGCGTTCACTCTTGCCATCTCTTGTTTGACCACTTCCAATTTGCCTTGATTCATGGACCTGACATTCCAGGTTCCTATGCAGTATTGCTCTTTACAGCATCGGACCTTGCTTCTATCACCAGTCACATCCACAGCTGGGTGTTATTTTTGCTTTGGCTCCATCCCTTCATTCTTTCTGGAGTTATTTCTCCACTGATCTCCAGTAGCATATTGGGCACCTACTGACCTGGGGAGTTCCTCTTTCAGTATCCTATCATT
>NW_011493936.1:13063-14692 GCF_000754665.1 Bison bison bison | reverse complement strand
AGAAATTCAAAAAGATGTATGCACCCCTATGTTCATCACAGTAATATTTACAATAGAAGTGATGCAGAAACAACCTAAATATTCATAAATGGACGAATAGACAAAATGTTTTTTTTTTGTGTGTGTGTGTATGAAATCTTACTTGTCCATAAATGTATAAGAATCTTGTCATTAGCAACATGGATGTACTTTGATATTAGTATGCTAATTAAAGTAAGTCAGATGGGGAAAGACAAATACTGTATGATTTTACTTTGTAGAATATAAAATTTAAAAAAATTAAAAATCAAAGTAAACAAAAGAAAACACATAAAGAGAATACAATCGTATTTACCAGAGGGGAAGTGTCTGGTAGGTGAAATGGATAAAGGAAGTCAACTATATAGTGATGG
This sequence comes from Bison bison bison, assembly GCF_000754665.1. Lineage (NCBI taxonomy): Eukaryota > Metazoa > Chordata > Mammalia > Artiodactyla > Bovidae > Bison > Bison bison. The sequence goes on along the minus strand of NW_011493936.1, from coordinate 14,300 downwards.
ATGTAAATTAAATTTTTGCTGTTGAGAGTGCTGTAGTGTATACAGAAGTAGAAATATGAAGTTTATATGATATTTAATATTACAAACCAATTTTAACTCAAAACAAATTTTTGAAAATATTATGTTTGAGAGGACCAGAAATTTTCTTCTGAAATGACCCTCAGAGCTCTGTACTAGACCTGGGGTGGAGGTATCCAGGGTGGAAATTTTTTTCTTTAGTATTTCCTCTTGGAATGCTTACTGTTATGTGTCTATATCCTCCTCATTGGTCTTCCCTTGTGGCTCAGATGGTAAAGAATCTGCCTGCAGCACAGGAGATCTGGGTACAATCCCTGGGTTTTGAAGATCCCCTGGAGAAAGGAATGGCTACCCCCTCCAGATTCCTGCCTGGAAATACAGGAGTATGGCATACTACAGTCCATGGGATTGCAAAGAGTCAGACATGACTGAGTGACTAAGCATGAAAACACCATCTTCCTAATTGGTCTAGGTTAATAAGGAATATTGTCTTCATTTGAAAATACTTTTCAGAGTAGGCACTTCTTTGGAGTAGGATAAGTATTGGGAAAAAACTTACTCTTCCTAACTTCAAAATGTGGCTTCTTGTTGTTGTCGTTGTTCAGTTGCCCAATCATGTCAGACTCTTTGTGACCCCATGAACTTCAGCACATCAGGCCTCCTTGTCCCTCACCATCTCCCGAAGTTTGCCCAAGTTCATGTCCATGGCATTGGTGATGCCATCCAGCTATCTCATCTTTGACTCCCTCTTCTTCTTCTGCCCTCAGTCTTTCCCAGCATCAGACTTTTCCAATGAGTCAGCTGTTTGCACTAGTTGACCAAAATACTAGAGCTTCAGTTTCAGCATCAACCAATGAGTATTCAGGGTTGATTCCCCTTTAGATTGACTGGTTTGATCTTGCTGTCCAGGGGACTCTCAGGAGTCTTTCCCAGCACCACAGTTTGAAGGCATCAATTCTTTGGTGTTCTGCCTTCTTTACGGCCTAGCTATCACAACCATATGTGACCACTGGGAACACCACAGCCTTGACTATACAGACCTTTGTCGGCAGAGTAACGTCTCTGCTTTTCAACACACTGTCTAGGTTTGTTATCACTTTCCTGCCAAGAAGCAATTTTCTTGTGATTTCCTAACTGCAGTTGCCATCCACAGTGATTTAGGAGCCCAAGAAGAGGAAATCTGTTACTACTTCCACTTTTTCCCAATCTATTTGCCATA
>NW_011493936.1:11426-12963 GCF_000754665.1 Bison bison bison | reverse complement strand
TCACGTAATGGGGCCAGATGCCATGATCTTAGTTTTTTTAATATTTAGTTTTAAGCCTGCTCTTTGACTCTCCTCCTTCACCCTCATTAAGAGGCTCTTTAGTTCCTGTTCACTTTCTGCCATTAGAATGGTGTCATCTGCATATCTGAGGTTGTATTTTACTTTTTGTCTTAGTTCTGTAAGAAAAGAGACTGAACAAAAGGAAGCTCATATCAGCAGCCATAAACAAGGCCTCAGAAACTCAAACTATGATTGCCATAAACATCTGTGTCAACATTTCACCGACTATGAGAACAAGCCTCGATTCTTTCAGAAAGTATGAGGTATATGGTACCAGGTCCTGTGAAGCATATATATGTAAATATATATGCATATTTGGCATTGAGAAATTGTATCATTACTTATGAGATTTCATGACAGTTCTCTTCATTCCACAAAACCTGTAAAAAAATCATGTCCTCTGATGCTGAGTTCCTGTTGCTGTCCTGGCACTCTTATTGAACATCAAATAGCTTCTCAGTATACCAGCATCGAACAAGGTCACTCTGTGATCGTGAGAGAGGAAGACAAAACAAGACCTTTTGTAAGCACATGTAACCACTGACAGAAACAAGAACTCTTTCCAAACTACAGAAATGGCCTTGATGTCTCCCTATCCTGGTGAAGAGGAATGACTGCTACTTCACCGGTTTCATTTTTAGCCCCATTGCATTCCTTGTGCCTCCTGCATAAAAATTATTGCATTCCAGTCATAAAATCACTGCTTTTTCCTCAGAGAACTTAATCCAGATTGTGATCCTGAGTATTGAAACCCTCTCCAGAGTAACGCAACTCTGGCCCCATTTTTATAGCATGTTCCTTTCACTGAAACAACCCCATTGCCCCCTATGGCGTGCTGTCCCTTCTTGCAATGTACCGATATATTTAGATTTGTTCAATGACAGTTGTGTTTCTGGTAGTCTCTGGCTTGGAAGTATTGACTTCTAGGTGACATAGTATTGCATTTCTCTGTAATTCACGTAAATTTTGTAAGTTTTATTACAAGGTCTTAGTAGGTTTTCAGAGCAGTGATTTCAAAAGGCACAGATCTGACATTCCCTTCCCTTGTGTTTACAAATGATGTACAGAGGTGTGAGACCATGGCAGCACTCTCTCTGCAAAAAGAAAAATCCTAAAAATTTGGACATGGACTATTTTGGGGAGACTTAATGATACTCTACTGGTGACACTGTGAAGTAATATAAATTATCCAGTCATTTTACCATTAGCATTACATAAATATTCATACTGGTTATTGACTTTCATCTGTATGCATCCTTAGCACATCTCCAGATAACTGGGGCACCAGCGTAGAATCACCCAGCTTCCTGTAAAGTAGAAGAGAAGTTAAGAGTTACAGATTTCCTTTTTGAGTTTTGAGTAGCATTATCTCATAGGTCAGCTGAAACCAGTTGCAAGTAAATTTGGAGTGTAAGAGAATATGGTTTGTGAGCCTTTTAGAGGAAGAAGGAAGGTTGGTATGTAGAGATGGTATAGG
>NW_011493936.1:7590-11286 GCF_000754665.1 Bison bison bison | reverse complement strand
ACCAGCATCCCACCCTATTGATTAGCTGTTCTGTGGACCATAAGAAAAGTATCATGGTTAATTGCTAGAAAGAGGCATGCACCCAGAAAAGGCAAGTTAAGGAGTCAGTCCTCTAGTTTTTTGCTCAAAGGCAACATAATTTATGTTTCATTATAGCATTTTCACTGCAGGATCTATAGGGTTCAACCAAATATACACTCCCTGCCCCCACCCCCACCCCACCCCCACCCTGCCCCACCACCTCACACACACTTTTCATGGGCAAAGGAACATTTGATTACATTTTCTTGCTTTCTAGTTCTGGTTCAGTGACTTTTCTAGCCAGGCCTTTTCTAATTTCCAAGCATTCTGAAGAAAAAGCCCAGATTTTTATAGTGCAGTGCAGCATGGGTAATACTGAAGGGTGTTTTTGAATATCAGCCTACCAATTTTCTCTACCAGGTCAACTTGGGCTCCTTTATTTTTTACACATTTATACTTACATAGAAGTCCCGCAAGGAGCAATACCAGAAACCATATAGTTATGGAGGGGAGAGTAAGTCTTCAGTGGTGTTACTTATGCCCAAAATAATGTGACAAGTACTTGATAAGGGACTTTATGGAGTTTCTCTATTTATAGGTTTCAGCATATAGGCTAGATAATTCTTTGGTTTATATCGTATAATGTTATAGAAAGGGCTAGTGAGCTTTTTAGTTTTGCATTCTATCACAGCCATCCTGTTTGAAAAGTTAATACATCTTTGAAGGCTTTAGTATAATAAAAAAAAATGAGGTCTGTTGGCTATTTTTCTATAATACTTTCACCCAAGAATGAAGTGTATGTGTTTGTACTTGGGTCATAGATTCCGCATGTCCTTGGCACTGGAGGAAATGGGTGTGTCTTGCTGATGGGAAATGTGATGTGAAGGTCACCTATTTCCAGATACTGTGCTTCCCTGGTGGCTCAGACGGTAAAGAGTCTGCCTGCAGTGCGGGATACCCGGGTTTGATACCATGGCAACCCACTCCAGTATTCTTGCCTGGAGAATCCCCATGGACAGAGGAGCTTGGCAGGCTACAGTCCATAGGGTTGCAAAGAGTCAGACACAACTGAGCAACTAAACGCAGTGCAGCAGTGTTTGTCTACACCCAGCATCCTGCTATATTCTGGAATATACTTTTCCTTCTGCTGTATTCCTGAGGTTCTTAACTTGGCAGTCAAAAGCACCTTCCATTTTATTGGGTTCTGTGTGCAGTCATTGATATCTTTGACCATGTTTTGTTTTGTTTTTGTATTAGGGCACAGAAGAGCTTGTTTGCATGTAGAGTATAACTCTTCTGAGCACAGTCATCCCATCTGCCTGGCAATCTCTTTCATAGCTCTGTCCTTATTGGTGCCCAACTGTCACAATTGTACCATGAATATGAGTTTAAGCACAAAAATCTATTGTTCATTCGGACTTACTGTGTGTTTATTGAGCATCTAGTATGTGCCAGACAGCTGGGCACTGACAGACAATGACACATGATTGGATATATTTTCTCACTTTTTGATTAAGCTGTTAGTGTTACCATAACACGTTTTCTTTTTTCCAGAGGTCCATAGTGTATGCACCCATTAGGGCTTTTTTGGTTTTAGGTTTTGTGAAAGAAAATATGAGCCTTGGTTAAAAAAAAAGAAAAGAAAAAAAGCAAGCGTATGCACCCTTTAGCCCCAGAGGGATGGGACAGTTTGCACAAGTAACATCCTCCGGGACAGAGCTCTTGAGAAATTGTATTTTTGGAGTCGGACATGACTGAAGCGACTTAGCAGCAGCAGCAGCTCTCTCCTTCGGAAAAGCCCTTGAAAGAACTACGCCACTAAAAACATAATACTCCTGGACCAGTGGTTATCTAGCTCTTTGATAAAAGGTAAATTTAGTTGTTGAACTGCCTGCCTTAGAGGTTTACCTCTCACTGCCTGATCAAATCTGTAGTGGGTGGAATATTGTGTCCCTTAAAAAGATACTTCTGAGTCCTTTGCTCCTGTACCTCTGAGGTGACTTTATTTGAAGATAAGATCTCTGTGGCTGTAATAAAGGAGTTTGGAATGAGATCATCCTGAATTTAGGGTGAACCTTAAGTCTAATGACTGGTGTTCTTAGAAGAGAGAAAATTTGAGATATGGAGGAAAAGGCCATGTGAAGGTGGAGGTTGGGAGTAAGCTGATGTAGCTACATGCCGAGGACCACAAAGGATTATTGGCAGCAACCAGGAGAGAGGCAAGGAAGAGATACTTTCAGCGCCTCTGGAAGGAACCAATGCTGCTCACACCTTGATTCATGAATTATGAGAGAATACATTTCTGTCATTTTAAAACCATCAATTTGTGGTAATGCATTATGTCAGCCCTAGGAAACGAATACAAACTCCCATTCTTTATTCTATGCAAACGTTCCCCTAGGATGTATTGGCTATAAATAGAGATGGTTTATGGCCCTTGGTCAATTGATCCTTATTATTTTTCTCCAGTGCTGAAGAAATCTGATGCCAATTTCTCATACTCTAAAGTCTACTGGCAACCTGATCATTATACAATTTTGATGGGATACAAATATCTTACAGCGATGATTTCTGTGTCTCCTAGCTGCTCTTTCTTAAATCTTAGAAACCCAGAGCACCATGCATTCTAGGTATGATATCACCCATCTCAACTGTCATATGTTTTCAGGTATTTTACTTGTAGTTTTACCAGGAACTCTTTCTTTTTAAAAGATGTTTGTGAAATCCTTCCTTGTAGCTGACTCACTGGTCTTTGAATTGGTAAGTCAAGATCTAAATCTTCTTTCTCATAAAAGCTATGATTTTTTTGTTGTTTTAAGAAGTTGCTTCTCTCTGGGTCCTTGGATGACCTATCCTTTTCCACAGCACAGATTAGAGAGAGAAAAACTGTTTATGAGTGCATGTTTTCTCTTTGTCATGGCCTTTCTTATTTATGTTTCCCGGAGAAGTCTGGCTTCATTCTCAACAGGTCTCAGATGTCTGTCTTTTTTCTCACCTTAGCTTGGTATGCTCTCAGTTCAACAGAGCAGAAGAATCATGCCTAGGGGATGGACATTTGGGTCCAGATTTCTGTTCACATTGCAGAGATGCGGTATGAAGTGAAAGGTTTCCTCCTACTATTCTTCCCTCTGTTCCCTTATATCCCAGACCTGACCTCCAGGTCTGAGAACAGAGGCACATGTGGTTATGGATAATTGTCAGCTTGTACTTTCCCAGCCTCTTCCATCTAAGTTAAGTCTTATCCTGTCATGCTGCTCTTCTAATGGGCTTGGCCTCCTATCCTTCTCACCTCCAGCATCCAGAGCCTCCTCGGCAGGTCTTAGGATCTTCACACACAGTGGCAGGAATGCATGAGACCCCGTCTCTGACATTACCATAGAGGAACTGTGTTAGGGGATTTGGAAAGAGAAGTTTATACCCAACAAGCCAAGGCCCATCAGCAACAGTGATGTAACAGGTTTAAATAATCTTTTCAATCTGTGATTTGAAACTTAAATATTGAAAGGTATATTTGACTTCCCTGGTGGCTCAGACAGTAAAGAATCCACCTGCAATGCAGGAGACCTGTGTTGAATCCCCGGATTGGGAAGATCCTCTGGAGAAGAGAATGGCACCCACTCCAGTATTCTTGCCTGGGAAATTCCATGGACAGAGGAGCCCGGCAGGCTACAGTCA
>NW_011493936.1:6656-7449 GCF_000754665.1 Bison bison bison | reverse complement strand
GGGTGGTTTTTTTTTTTTTTTTTTTTTTTACCACTGAGCCACCAAGGAAGCCCCTTAGTAACAGGAATACATGGAGCGAAAAAGGAGTATACAGAATCTTTGGTGTGATATCCCACCCAAGTTTTCTGCAGAATTATTCCTACTTTCAGTGTCCTTTCTGCCCCGAGAGATACAAGAAAAGGTGGGCAGAATTAGCTCAGATTGGTTTCCACAACTGCCTATGAGCAGTAAGTATCCTGAGCAAGGTGTTCTTTGGTGGGTCTTTTCAGGACTATGAGAATCTAATGCTGTGCTTTCACCATCTCCACCTTGCAAGGAATGCATGCTTCCCTGAAGTAAAAGAGATTCTAAGAGCAGTTCTGACTGAGACAGATAAACATGAAGCACAGTCAGAAGACTGGGCGTTACTGTTTGTACAGCTGACACTTGGGGGCAGTAGTTCAGAGACAGGCCTCCTTCTTCTCTTGCTAGCTGATGAGAGGTGTTCAACCATGAAGCTGGACCATTGTGAACAGGCTAAAGGTAATGGTTGGGGACTTTACCAGAAGGCTGATGAGAAACAAATCGGTCCATTTCCAGCTGTGAGCCATGATGCTGTTGAATTTCATTGTTCCCATTTCAAACTCTTACTTTGGAGCTGATGTTCTTGAGAAACGACTTTCCTGGAATTGCAATTATCTACCTTTACTTCTCAGGAGCAAATTCTCTCCTTTTGAAAGACTCTTTTCCACATACCTCCTGAGCTGCTGATAATTATTATTAATGGGATCTCGATCATTCTCCCCGGCTGACC
>NW_011493936.1:5754-6556 GCF_000754665.1 Bison bison bison | reverse complement strand
ATGAAAGACCATAAAAGCCAGGCAGAGGCATTTAGAAATAATATGACAGGATAAATATATCTCTTGCCACTATATATCCTGCTCAGTTCTTTCCAATAAGATTAGAAGTAAACACACATAAGAGGACAGTATGTTACAGAAGAAAGAGATAGAGCTGCTTCTTCCTTCTGCCCTAACCCCTTGACTGGCAATTGTTATCTTGCACTTCTGTGTCCTTTCCATCTATAGCCTGAACCACCAGTGTACATATTTATTTACTTTAAAAAAAAATCCCACTTCCCTAATTAAGATGCAAGTCTGCATTGCAATCAGTATTTTTGTCTATTTTGTTCACTCTGCTGTCCTTAGAGTCTAAAATGGTTCTGGGTAATAGTAGATGTCTAATACATACTTGGTTTTGAATAAATTGACTATACTATTCATAGAAACCAGGAAGGTAATTGCTTTAGAGTATTGTGCCATCACAAAATGGAATAATCTGAAGGTATTCACAACAGTGATGGTGGATAGAGTGGGTGAAGTCACTAAGGTGGTTGTTGAAGTAATTCTGTCCTGTTATGAGCCAAACAGAAGCTGGTCCATACAGTACCGGGATTGTTGTTATTTGGTCGCTAAGTTGTTCCCAACTCTATGATGCCCTGGACTGTAGCCTGCCAAGCTCCTCTGTCCATGGGATTTCCTAGGCCAGAATACTGGAGTGGGTTGCCATTTCCTTCTTCAGGGGATCTATCCAAACCAGGTATCAAACCCACATTTTCTATATTGGCAGGGAGGGTTTTTTTTTTTTTTTTTTTTTTCCCTT
>NW_011493936.1:3574-5654 GCF_000754665.1 Bison bison bison | reverse complement strand
CAGAGCAAAAGAATAAAAGTCTTGAGGAAGTGAAATTAATAAGTCCATTGCAATGGATCATAGACATAAGCCAGTAATTGCAAGGTCAGATGGGCACACACAGATAGATTGTTAGCTGGTTATCCTATAATGAAAGAGCAGACCTTTTACATAAGTTTATGAATAATGTTTCTCATAAAGACAGGAGATTGATTATCCCAGAAAAGCTTCTCCCTGAACCTGAGACCATCAGCAATCACAATAATGAAATATTAATAGCAAATTTGAGAATCTATCAGGAGTAAATTTCATAGCCCTCTCTAATGAGCTTCTTGTTTCTAATTTTGGAGGGGAGCTAAATGACATATTACTGAAGGCAGTAACAAAAGAATGTGTTTTGCACTGGGGGCCAAATCAAGATTTCATCGTGAAGAATAGATGTGAAGAGGTGGAGGGTGCAAGAGAACAATAGGGAGTTCAGATGATTCTCCTATTATCATGTTTACTGCTATTTCCCTGTGTAATTTTATTTATTTCCCATATAGAAATGATTGCATTAGTTAATCTAATTTTAGGGAAAAATAGTCTTTGGATGTCTTTTTTTCTTTTCCTGTAAGCAAGTGTATAATTACACCTTTATATTATAAGAGCTTGAAAAATCATGTTGTTTGGTTCCCTAGCAACCATAGGAACTGTGGATATTTCAACAGTGATCAAAACTAGAATTCTTAACATAGAAGTACATTAAGATGCTTATGAGTAAAAATAGTGCATATAGTAATTTTGAAAGATGACCGGTAAAAAATGATCCCATCAATAGATCTTTATTTTTCTAATGGATAGAAGACTAAGTGGGTAGCACCCAGCACAAATCCAATTTTCAGCTACTATATTTAGTATCCACACTCAGCTTTTCTTCTTTGTGGTTTTCATTACTCACATGGAGATCTCTGAACATACCCATACTTCATAATTACTTTTTTTCAGGTATAAAACCTGATGGCATGTTACTCTAACACAAATCAGAAGAATAGATTTTAGGAGTAGTGTATATGTTGCTGCCTTTAAATATGTTGATACTCAAGATATTTCATCCTTTTCCCCTCTACAGTAAGCCTAAGGTCACATTGGATGCTCTGTTTCTCAGTCCCATTTGTGATCAAACACAGTCATCATGAGGCAGCTGGGACAATTCCCTGGTGGTCCGGTGGGTAGGACTCTGTGCTGTTCCCTGCCAAGGGTGCAGGTTCGATCCCTGGTGGGGTAACTAAGATCCTGCCAGCTGTGTGGCGCAGCAGCATCCCTCCCATGCCACCCCTCCAAATAAAAGGGAGTTGGGAATGTTTTAAAATTAGATTGTGTTGATGGTTGCAAAACTCTGTGAATATACTAGAAACCGCTGAACTGTATAGTTTTAAAGGGAAAATAGCATGTGAACTATATCTTGATAATGCTATTATATTTTTTTGTTTGTTTTGTTTCTGTAGAGCAGTTGGGTCCCACAGCCCATGTACTCCTTGTTCCTCTCCCTCTTGCTCAGCATGGCCTCCAGAAGTACCAGCATCTTCTGACTGGCCTCAGAGGCACTCTCAGACCCCACATGAAACCTAAGATTGCCACAAAGAGATACAATACATTCACTGATAAACAGTGTACAACTTCTCTCAAAGTTAAGCCTCACTGGAAGAAGCCTCATAGGCATGGGTGGTAAGATGAGTATGAGTTTTACATGCAATGGTCAGATCTTGATGTCCAGCACTGGTTGTAGAATTGACATGAATACTGAATATAGGCTGCCCAGAATCTTCTGGAAGTCTGTTTACACAAAGTCAAGAAACTGAGACTGCTGATGATAGCACGACATCAGCAAGTCTTCCTGTGGAGAGATTGCACAAAGTGGTTCTTCCAAAAAAATCAAAGTCATTGTGCAAGGAGCAGTGTATCTGGTCATTAGGTTCCCTACAGCCAATGTCAGACAGTGGATTGAAGAAAATGGATAGCATCTCTCATGGCATAATTTAATTACATTATATAGGGGTACTGTGTGTATGCATGCTAAATCACTCAGTTGTGTCCGACTCTTTGTGATCCATGGACCATA
>NW_011493936.1:2952-3091 GCF_000754665.1 Bison bison bison | reverse complement strand
GTATTTCTGCCTAGAGAATCCCATGGACAGAGAAGCCTGATGGGCTACAGTCCATAGGGTTGCAAAGAGTTGGACATGACTGAAGCGACTTACCATGCACACATATTTTGATCAGAATATGAAAGACCATAAAAGCCAG
>NW_011493936.1:1333-1736 GCF_000754665.1 Bison bison bison | reverse complement strand
TACTTCCCTAGTGGCTCAGATAGTAAAGAATGCAATGCAGGAGACTGTGGTTTGATCCCTGGGTCAGGAAGACTCCCTGGAGAAGGAAATGGCAACCCAATCCAGTATTCTTGCCTAGAGAATCCCATGGACAGAGGAGCCTGGTGGGCTACAGTCTATGGAGTCGCAAAGAGTTGGACATGACTTCAGTTCAGTTCAGTCACTCAGTCATGTCCAACCTTTGCAACCCCATGAACTGCAGCACGCCAGGCCTGCCTGTCCATCACCAACTCCCGGAGTTCACTCAGACTCACATCCATCGAGTCAGTGATGCCATCCAGCCATCTCATCCTCTGTCCTCCCCTTCTCTTCCTGCCCCCAATCCCTCCCAGCATCAGAGTCTTTTCCAATGAGTCAACTCTTC
>NW_011493936.1:938-1233 GCF_000754665.1 Bison bison bison | reverse complement strand
GCAGGTCAGGTGGTCTGGTATTCCCATCTCTTTCAGAATTTTCCACAGTTTATTGTGATCCACACAGTCAAAGGCTTTGGCATAGTCAATAAAGAAGACATAGATGTTTTTCTGGAACTCTCTTGCTTTTTCAATGATCCAGTGGATGTTGGCAATTTGATCTCTGGTTCCTCTGCCTTTTTTAAAACCAGCATGAACATCAGGAAGTTCATGGTTCATGTATTGCTGAAGCCTGGCTTGGAGAATTTTGAGCATTACTTTCCTAGTGTGTGAGATGAGTGCAATTGTGTGGTAG
>NW_011493936.1:506-838 GCF_000754665.1 Bison bison bison | reverse complement strand
GATGCCATCCAGCCATCTCATTCTCTGATGCCCTCTTCTTCTTCTGCCCTCAATCTTTTCCAGCATCAGGGACTTTTCCAATGAGTCAGCTGTTCACATCAGATGACCAAAATACTGGAGTTTTACCTACAGCATCAGTCCTTCCAATGTGTATTGAGGGTTGATTTTCCTTGAGATTGACTGCTTTGATTTCCTTGCTGTCCAAGGGACTCTCAGGAGCCTTCTCCATCAGCACAATTCAAAGGCATCGATTCTTCAGCACGCCACCTTTATAATGGTCCAGCTCTCATGACTGTACATGACCACTGGGAAGACCATAGCCATGACTATAC
>NW_011493936.1:0-406 GCF_000754665.1 Bison bison bison | reverse complement strand
CGCTCAGTTGTGTCCGACTCTTTGCGACCCCATGAATCACAGCACGCCAGGCCTCCCTGTCCATCACTAACTCCCCGGAGTTCACCCAGACTCACGTCCATCGAGTCAGTAATGCCATCCAGCCATCTCATCCTCTGTCGTCCCCTTCTCTTCCTGCCCCCAATCCCTCCCAGCATCAGAGTCTTTTCCAATGAGTCAACTCTTTGCATGAGGTGGCCAAAGTACTGGAGTTTCAGCTTTAGCATCATTCCTTCCAAAGAAATCTCAGGGCTGATCTCCTTCAGAATGACCTGGTTGGATCTCCTTGCAGTCCAAGGGACTCTCAAGAGTCTTCTCCAACACCACAGTTCAAAAGCATCAATTCTTCAGCGCTCAGCCTTCTTCACACTCCAACTCTCACATCCAT
>NW_011493935.1:8440-9045 GCF_000754665.1 Bison bison bison | reverse complement strand
CCATCAGGTCCACTCACAAACAAAGGACTGAACAGAGCTAGCTGGCTGCAGACCATACCCTCCGGTGACAGGCAGCCAAAGCCGGAATGGGACAATCACAGCCCCAGAGAGGCATTATCTGCCAAACTGCAAGCAGGCTTCTTTGCTAACTAAGACTTCTTGGGGTTCTGGACAGTTGGCTTAGACCTGGGAGGTGCATGCAGCCCAGGGCCAGCCTCGGATGGTTCCCAGCGGAGCAACATAGAGCCTGAGCAGCCCCCCAGAGCCGGGGCCTGGACAGCCTGGCTGGGAGGGGCCCCCCCAACCCTCACCACCCGCCTCTGGTTCCTCCACAGCTGCCACAGGCAGGTGAGGGGCTCCTGAGAAGACCCCAGACCCACAGTACCCCCCTCAGGACATGGACAGTATGTTAGGTGGCAGGAATGGGGGGGCAGGATGGTTGCCTCCTCCCCAGTAAAGCCATTTCGTCCTTTCCAGTTGGGGCCGAAACGAGGCCTGCTCCCTTGTCTACCCCCTCCCCCGACAGCTCCCTCCCTGTGATGGGGGCGACTGAAGGGAAGTGGGGCACAGTCTCCCTCCATCGAGCCCCTGTATATAACCTGGAG
>NW_011493935.1:4126-5688 GCF_000754665.1 Bison bison bison | reverse complement strand
CAATAAAGAGAACTCCACAAACTGCCAGATACAGAAAGGCCACCCCAAGCACAGCAATATAAACAGGATGAAGAGGCAGGGGAATACCAGCAGGTAAAGGAACAGGATAAATGCCCACCAAACCAAACAAAAGAGGAAGAGATAGGGAATCTACCTGATGAAGAATTCTGAATAATGATAGTGAAAATGATCCAAAATCTTGAAATCAAAATGGAATCACAGATAAATAGCCTGGAGACAAGGATTGAGAAGATGCAAGAAAGGTTTAACAAAGACCTAGAGGAAATAAAAAAGAGTCAGTATATAATGAATAATGCAATAAATTAGATCAAAAACACTCTGGAGGCAACAAATAGTAGAATAAGGGAGGCAGAAGATAGGATTAGTGAAGTAGAAGATAGAATAGTAGATATAAATGAATCAGAGAGGAAAAAAGAAAAACGAATTAAAAGAAATGAGGACAATCTCAGAGACTTCCAGGACAATGTTAAATGCTACAACATTCGAATCATAGGAGTCCCAGAAGAAGAAGACAAAAAGAAAGACCATCAGAAAATACTTGAGGAGATAATAGTTGAAAAATTCCCTAAAATGAGGAAGGAAATAAGCACCCAAATCCAAGAAACCCAGAGAGTCCCAGACAGGATAAACCCAAGGCAAAACACCCCAAGACACATATTAATCAAATTTACAAAGATCAAACACAAAGAACAAATATTAAAAGCAGCAAGGGAAAAAAAACAAATAACACACAAGGGGATTCCCATAAGAATAACAGCTGATCTTTCAATAGAAACTCTTTAGGCCAGGAAGGAAGGACAGGACATACTTAAAATGATGAAAGAAAATAACCCACAGTCCAGATTACTGTACCCAGCAAGGATCTCATTCAAATATGAAGGAGAAATCAAAAGCAAAAACTCAGAGAATTCAGCACCACCAAACCAGCTCTCCAACAAATGCTAAGGGATCTTCTCTAGACAGGAAACACAACATGGGTGTATAAACTCGAACACAAAACAATAAATAAATGGCAACGAGATCATACTTATCAATAATTACGTTAAACGTAAATGGGCTGAATGCCCCAACAAAAAGAAAAAGACTGGCTGAATGGATACAAAAACAAGACCCCCCATATATGAGACCCACCTCAAAACAGGGGACACATACAAACTGAAATTGAAGGGCTGGAAAAAGACATTCCACACAAATAGAGACCAAAAGAAAGCAGGAGAAGCAATGCTCATATCAGATAAAATAGACTTTAAAACAAAGGCTGTGAAAAGAGACAAAAAAGGACATTACATAATGATCAAAGGATCAATCCAAGAAGATATAACGATTATAAATATATATGCACCCAACATAGGAGCACCACAATATGTAAGACAAATGCTAGCAAGTATGAAAGGGGAAATTAACAAGAAGACAATAATAGTGGGAGACTTTAATACCCCACTCACACCTATGGATAAATCAACTAAACAGAAAAATTAACAAGGAAACACAAATTTTAAATGATACAATAGACCAGTTAGACCTAATTGATATCTATAGGA
>NW_011493935.1:0-627 GCF_000754665.1 Bison bison bison | reverse complement strand
ATGGGGAACACGTGTATACCCATGGCAGATTCATGTTGATGTATGGCAAAACCAATACAATATTGTAAACTAATTAACCTCCAACTCAAATAAATAAATTTATATTAAAAAATATTTTCCAATGATTCTCAGCAAAATTTCAGCTTTTAGAGAAAAATGGAAAAGATTTTTTTTTAAATACATAGTAACAATCTTTAATACCATAGAGGAACTACTTTATAGTACAAATACCAAACTTTTATGCACCTAAATTATGTGTACACACCACGATAGGACTGCATACCCTAATGCATGTATTCACATCTATATCTGCATTTGTACCTACATATGTATATCAAACTCCTTTTCAAATTTCATTAATGAAATCACTTTTTTATATAAGGTCATCATGTTTCCTAAATTGCTTAAAATATTATTTTTTATATTATATTCAGAGATTGATATTTCCCTTTGCTGGTAATTCCAGAAATGCTTGCATGTAAAATTTCAAGATCCTACATAAAAGAGGCATTGATTTTTAGCTTTCCTCTAATTTCAAATGAAGCACACTTTTCCTACTATCTTTAAGATCATGGCATCTGGTGCCATCACTTCATGGCAAATAGATGGGGAAATAATGGAAACAGT
>NW_011493934.1:18245-18958 GCF_000754665.1 Bison bison bison | reverse complement strand
AGAGATTGTGAAAACTGAGAGAAGCCATTTGAATGTTTGTGAGACATATGTATTTGGGTGTGTAAAGGTCAATGAGGCCTGGCAGAATGCCTTTTGTGTACAGAGCAGGTACTCCTATGAATATTTGTGGAATGGATGAGTGAACTGATGAAGGAAAAGATTCTTAAACTGCCTATAGTCAACCATACTGGAGCTGGCCCTAGAAAAGGCAGAGGAATTTGTGATAAATATTTTCTTTGGCCCAGGTGAGACACCCCTGAACCAGCCAGGCTGTTAGGTGAGGGTTACAGGCTGAAATGGGAAGCTTCAGAAGTCCTTCCTGAGAAAATTGCTTAACTCCTTTGGATACCAGTTTACTAATATGCAAAATGGGGCCATTTTATCCCTCTCTTTTTCTCTCTCTCTCTCCCACACACACATGCACACTGCCCTCCCCACTCCTTCATTCACTTATTCAATAATACATATTGAGCATCTGCTATGTACCAGACACTGTTTTAGGCACCAAATTGTGAACAAATCAGACAAAATCCTGTTCTTGTGGAACAAATTTTTTAGTACGGCAGATACATGATAAGCAAATTATTACATAAAGCATATAGTATGTTCTAAGTGCTAAAGAGAAAAAATACAGCAGGGAAGAGGGAGAAGAAGTATACATAGGGGCAGTTCGAATTTTAATTTCCTATTTTCGGCTGCACTTCTCTCACAAG
>NW_011493934.1:14703-16158 GCF_000754665.1 Bison bison bison | reverse complement strand
ATAAAAGTGAGCTTTTTTCTGGACTCTCTAATCTGTTCCATTGATAGATGTGTCTGTTTTTGTGCCAGCAGTATACTGTTTTGATTATTGTAGCTTTGTAGTCTAGTTTTAAATCAGGGAACATGATACCTGGGCTTCCCTGGTAACTCAGCTGGTAATTCAGGCTACAATGCAGGAAACCCTAGTTTGATTCCTGGGTCAGGAAAATCCTCCGGAGAAAGGATAGGCTACTCACTCCAGTACTCTTGGGCTTCTTGGTGGCTCGGTAAAGAATCTGCCTGCAATATGCGAGGCCTGGGTTCCACCCCTGGGTTGGGAAGATCCCCTGGAGAAGGGAATGCCAGCATACTCCAGTATTCTTGCCTGGAGAATCCCCATGGACAGAGGAGTCTGGCAGCTACAGTCCACAGGGTCACAAAGAGTCAGACATAACTGAGTGACTAAGCACACATACATACACAGCATGATGCATCCAGCTTTGTTCTTTTTTTCTTAAGATTGTTTTGGCTATTTAGAATCTTTTATGTTTCCATACCAGTGTTAGAATAATTTACTCTAGTTCTGTGAAAAATGCCATTATCTGTATCTTGATAGAGATTGAATTGAATCTGTAGATTGCCTTGGAGAATATTAACAAAATTAATTCTGCATATTTCTTTTTTCATACAATATATCTTTCAGATGTCTCCACATCAATCCACAAAGACTTTCAGAAGTCTCATCTTGATGCTCACAAATCTCTACAAACCTCTATCGATCTGTGTGTCCTGCACACATCTTTTTATTTTTTACCAACCTTTGGTAGTGTCCAACTCTGTTTACATCTTCGCTCAGAGCCTCACTGCTAGACTATCTGGGACTTCTATAGAAAATATAGTGCCTAAACTAATTCCTTGGTCTTCCTCTGACACATAATCCAGTATCTTACAAACTCCCTAGCTGAACTAACCCCCTCCCCTCCTATTGCAGTTTCAACTTACTCCTATCATCTACCTACCTACCAGCCAATCTACCTGCTTATCTATATAATGCTTGTTGGGCATCTATTCTGAGCAAAGCACCATGCTTACTTTGATGATGAATGCTTAGTGTCCTTGCTGTTCAGCAGTTTTCAGTTTAAATGGAGCCTGTAAATAAATAATCTTGGACATAGGAGTCAGAGAAGTAGCGGATTGAGTGAGTCATGAGGCCCAAGGATGGAATTATTCAGATTAGGCTCCTAAACTAAACACTGGGCCTCAGGGAAGTGTTCACTGCCCATATAAACCCTGAATTAATGCATTATTGGGTTTGGACTTCCCAGAAAAATCCTGAACCTGATACGAAAGCATAGTACTTCCTCTGAAGGGTCTTTTAGACCCTTGCTACTTTCTTCTAACCAGTCCTTTCTACTCTGAGTAGAGGCAAGTTGTCTGACCCGCCAGCTTGCTTGAAATGGAACTGCAATAAGCCTCC
>NW_011493934.1:13573-14603 GCF_000754665.1 Bison bison bison | reverse complement strand
ACTAAGTCGCTTCAGTCATGTCCAACTCTGTGTGACCCCATAGATGGCAGCCCACCGGGCTCCGCCGTCCCTGGGATTCTCCAGGCAAGAGTACTGGAGTGGGTTGTTGCCATTGCTTTCTCCAGTGCATGAAAGTGAAAAGTGAAAGTGAAGTTGCTCAGTCATGTCCGACTCTTCGCGACCCCATGGACTGCAGCCTACCAGGCTCCTCCATCCATGGGATTCTCCAGGCAAGAGTACTGGAGTGGGGTGCCATTGCCTTTTCCGATTGTATCATATAGAAGTTCTATTTTTAATTTTCTGAGGAACTGTTTTCCATAGTGGCTTCACCAATGTACATCCCCACCAACAGTGCACAAGGATTCCCTTTTCTCCACACCTTTTCCAGTACTGTCGCTTGTCTTTTTAATGATAGCCAATCTGACAGGTGATATTTCATTGTGGTTTTGATTTGCATTTCCCTGATGATTAGTGATGTTGAACATCTTTTCACATATCTGTTAGCCATCTCTATGTGTTCTTTGGAAAAATGTCCATTCAGGTCTTCTGCCCATTTTTCAGTCAGATCTTTTTTTTCCAATATTGAGTTATATGATATTGTGTATCTTTATATTAACCTCTGATCAGCTATATCATTTACAAATATTTTCTCCCATTCATTAGGCTGCCTTTTCATTTTGTTGATAGCTTCCTTCACCACATAAAATCTTTTTAGCTTTATGTAGCCCCATTTGTTTGTTTTTGCATTTGTTTCCCTTGCCTGAGGAGACACCTAAAAGAAAATATTGCTGAGACTGATGCCAAAGAGCATACCATATGTTTTCTTCCAGAATTTTTATGGTTTCAGGTTTTAACATTCAAACCGTTAATCCATTTTGAGTTTAATTTTGATATATGGTATGAGAAAATAGTCAAGTTTGATTCTCTTACATATGTATGTCTATTTTTCCCAACAACATTTATTGAAGAGGCTGTTTTATCCCCATTGTATGTTCTTGCTTTCTTTGTCATAGATTAATTGACTATATAA
>NW_011493934.1:10013-11752 GCF_000754665.1 Bison bison bison | reverse complement strand
CAGTGTGAGTTTGGAAACATTTATATTCTAGACAATATTTATAAGTTTATATTATATATATTTATATTTATAAACAAACATTTATATTCTGAATAATATAATTCTATATTATATTCTAATCCATGTCATTAGCTCCTCAGCAGTGGCTGTAATAGAAGTAGTGATAATATCTGGCTCAAAAAGATGAAAGAACTTTTCACCAACTGAAATTGTCCAAAGGACTACCAGGTTATCTTAGGAGAGAGGAACCTTTCTATTGTCGTGGGTGTTGGAGCGGAAAACTGGATGAGGATGTTACAGAAGGGATTGAAGGATGAAATTGGGACTTTGCTATGCCAAGAGAGTTTCTGATTTCTTGATTCTTATCAACAGAAGGGCTGCCTTTGAGGTGCTTCTTGAAATGTCAGGGCCTCTTCTAATTTTTTGAAATTAAAATTGTGAGTCACCTTACACAGAAAGCTAACTGTAAATAAATGGGGCTGGGATCAAATGTCATGTTTCAAAGTCTGAAATCCCCCAAAAGTACTTTCAAGACTCAAGAAATGAGTTTTGTTTTCTGCTCTGCCAGTAATTAATTATGTAACCGTGTATAGCTTACTTTCTCTGGGCCTCAGTTTCCTAACCTAGAATATGAGGGGTTAGAGTAGATTTTCTCTGAGGTCTCATAAGGTTACCTTCTGTGGTTGGAATATATAATTCTCTGAGTAGAAACAACTAGGTGAAGGAGCTATTCATGTATTCAGCAGATGTTTATGAAGCACCTGCTAAGTGTCAAGCAAAGGATACCAGATTGGCAAGGCATTGTATGCCATGCTACAGAATTTGCCTTAAAGGCAGTGGGGAGCCATGGAAGGCCTTTGAACAGAGGAACTATATAACTCAGTGTTCAGCTGTGGAAATTATATTGCTCTAGTTATTTTCAGCAGAGTTTTAATATAGAAAATTTAGTGTTTCCAAAATTGGTAGAAGGGCTGAAGGGGCAAGCTTTAGACTAGGCCTCCAGGAATGAATCTCAGAATGAATACAGCTGTTTTCTCTGCCAGAAGAAAGAAGGTAAAGCATCAGCAGCTTTGGGAACACTGTACCTGATTTGCAATCTAGGAATTAGGAATCTGCCACTGCCTTAACTATTGTATAGAGTATCATTATGCCTGCTAGATCCTCCATAGCAAAAACAAATAAGTAAAAATATTTGAAAGTCTCATTCCCTGCTTGTACAAAGACACAAAGCAGGGTCTAGACACTGAGACCTATGGAAAGGTAACACAGCTGCAGAAAACTCTAAAACCCCACCATTCTACTTGTCACTAGAAGCAGCAGAAGTATGTTTTCTGTATTATCACTTTCTTTCAAATATTGTGCATATGCCTATGGTTGGCAGAAATAAATCACATCCAAAACAATGGATGCAAAGAAGTTTGAGAAATCACAGGTTGTTGTTGTCATTTTGGTTTTTATTAATAGCTTTTCAGCAATACAGGAAGGTAAGCTAGAAGGAGGGTGGCATGGATTCTCAGCATCCAGTATATAGTATCCACCATAGAATTAAGAAGAACAGGACTGCTTTTGAAAGAGATAATTTGTCCAGGAGAGTAGAGGCTGAATTGGGGAGACAGAGCAGCACAAAAGACCACAGTAGCTGGCAGTAGGGAGAGAGAGGAAGAACACATTCCTCAAGGAGGAAGAGAATCACCAAGACTTAGAGACTGGTTAGCTAGTAGCAAGGTGAGGGAAAAGGA
>NW_011493934.1:8745-9913 GCF_000754665.1 Bison bison bison | reverse complement strand
AGCTCAAAATGAATAATGGCTTTGGAAGCTACAGGATGAGATTTTTTTTCTTCTTCTTGTTACTGAAGATATTCTAGTGGCTGCTAAACAAAACTTATTAAGGATACTGGAGGAAGAAAAAGTGGGCTTTGGAAATAGATCTCAATTTAAATCCTGCTATTGGATTTGGGAACCTATATGGCTATGAACAAATGATGTAAACATTCTTAACCTTAGTTTTCTACTCCTTAAAATAACAATAACAGTTACTTCTTTGGGGGCTTCTGGGAAGGATTAAATATAATATGTTGAAAAGCCTAAAGTAGATATTTCTTCCTCCCACTCTACTTCCTCTACCCTGTCACATATACTGTAGTGAGGAGTCCTACAAAGGGAGGTTGGGAGGAAATAACTTTTTTTCCATTTCAAGTATGGAATTCTTTGATTTGCTCTATAATCATCAACAACTTTATTCATTATCTGATTATGCTTAGAATACTATGACTTTGAAATTACATGCATTTGTGATTCTTTTTCTCACTAGACTGTAAGTTTCCCAAGAGGCTCTCTTTACCCCTTAGCTGTCAAAATAACTGCTTACTGAATTTAACTGCTGAATAACTGAACTAACCAAGAGTTCCTGTCCTCAGGGAATTGCCTCTCCTAAATAGAACTGACATAATGAATGTACAAGAGCATCTAGTCATATAGGTTACCAAGAAAATTAACAGACAAGGTTTAATATCTTCAGATTGTCCATGGCAAACATCAGGGACTATGAGGTGGCTGAGGTGGGAGTTGGATGGCCAATGAATGAGTAGCAATAGGGGTCAGGACAAAATGTGGAACTTTCCTTGGGTATGCTTTCTGATAGAAGTGGGGCTTTGGGAGCTATTTGAACCATGAGAAAACCAAGCATTGGCTTTTCCCTGAGAGAAGGCAAATATTTAAGACCTAGATATCATACCTGGGTGGTAGGCCATTTGGATTCAAGTCAGAACATTGAAACAGTTTATTCTTGTGACTGAGGAGATATCATGTCAAATGCTTTTGGAAGGTGGAACATGTGTCACCTAGTGGCATTTATACAGCATAGTGTTGAAAAGCATAGGCTCTAGAGCCAGACAGGGTTGGTTTGCACCTCGGTTCCACCACTGACTAGCTATGTGACACTGGGCAAGTTACTTAA
>NW_011493934.1:5487-5936 GCF_000754665.1 Bison bison bison | reverse complement strand
CAGTACGTGAACCGTGAACTTCCAGATGTTCAAGGTGGATTTAGAAAAGGCAGAGGAAACAGAGATCAAATTGCCAATATCCATTGGATCATCAAAAAAGCAAGAGATTTCCAGAAAAACATCTGCTTTTTTGACTATGCCAAAGCTGTTGACTGTGTGGATCACAACAAACTGTGGAAAATTCTTCAAGAGCTGGGAATACCAGACCACCTGACCTTCCTTCTGAGATATCTGTATGCAGGTCAGGAAGCAACAGTTAGAACTGGACATGGAACAACAGACTGGTTCCAAATCGGGAAAGGAGTATGTCAAGGCTGTATATTGTCACCCTTCTTATTGAACTTATATACAGAGTACATCATGAGAAATGCTGGGCTGGATGAAGCACAAGCTGGAATCAAGATTGCCAGGAGAAATATCAATAACCTCAGATATACAGATGACACCAT
>NW_011493934.1:4287-5387 GCF_000754665.1 Bison bison bison | reverse complement strand
GTATTTCTCGGAGAAGGCAATGGCACCCCACTCCAGTACTCTTGCCTGGAAAATCCATGGACAGAGGAGCCTGGTAGGCTGCAGTCCATGGGGTCGCTAAGAGTTGGACAAGACTGAGCGACTTCACTTTTCACTTTTTCACTTTCCTGCATTTGGAGAAGGAAATGGCAACCCATTCCAGTGTTCTTGCCTGGAGAATCCCAGGGACGGGGAAGCCTGGTGGGCTGCCGTCTATGGGGTCGCACAGAGTCGGACACGACTGAAGCAACTTAGCAGTAGCAGCAAGGTATTTCTTGACTTCTTACTTTTGCATATAATGAAAAGGACATTTTTTGGGGGGTGTTAGCTCTAGAAGGTCTTGTAGGTCTTCATGGAACCAGTCAACTTCAGCTTCTTCAGCATTAAGGGTCAGGGCATAGACTTAGATTACTGTGATATTGAATGGTTTGCCTTGGAAATGAACAGAGATCATTCTGTTATTTTTGTGATTGCACCCAAGTACTGCATTTTGTATTCTTTTGTTAACTGTGATGACTACTCCATTTCTTCTAAAGGATTCTTGCCCACAGTGGTATATATAATGGTCATCTGAATTAAATTCACCCATTCCAGTCCATTTTAGTTCACTGATTCCTAAAATGTCAATGTGAGAAATATATTCAAGGGATTAGATGTGATAGACAGAGTGCCTGAAGAACTATGGACAGAGGTTCGTGACATTGTACAGGAGACAGGGATCAAGACCATCCCCAAGAAAATGAAATGCAAAAAGACAAAATGGTTGTCTGAGGAGGCTTTACAAATAGCTGTGGAAAGAAGAGAAGCAAAAGGCAAAGGAGAAAAAGGAAGATATACCCATTTGAATGCAGAGTTCCAAAGAATAGCAAGGAGAGCTAAGAAAGCCTTCCTCAGTGACCAGTGCAAAGAAATGGAGGAAAATAATAGAATAGGAAAGACTAGAGATCTCTTCAAGAAAATTAGAGATACTAAGGGAACATTTCATGCAAACATGGGTACAATAAAGGACAGAAATGGTATGGACCTAACAGAAGCAGAAGATATTAAGAAGAGGTGGCAAGAACACACAGAAGAACTGTACA
>NW_011493934.1:0-604 GCF_000754665.1 Bison bison bison | reverse complement strand
GTCTTATAGGAAGCTTGAAGTAGGCCTAGGAGTAAATCTGAAACCTTTCTGTCTCTACTCCAGGGCTTCTCCATTTCAGACACCAGACCACAAAGACAGAACAGGGCAGTGATTTCAAGCAGATTGCAAGTTTTATAGGTTTTGTAGAGGCTTTTCCAATGCAAAACTGTCCTCTCTTCCTAGTACCCAGTATGCTGGAATAGTGCAAGCTGTCATAGTTCAAAGAAACCAGAAATAGGAAAGAAATCTGATCTGCAAGTGCAGAGATATCAGAGAAAGATAAATATAATTGAATTTTGTATAATTTGTAGAGTGTCCTTGTGATTCTGTACACAGCACTGATTTGTTGGATTTGTATAGCTAATTGTGAGTGGCCTATAATACTTGAAGTGAAGTTGCTCAGTTGTGTCCCACTCTTTGCAACCCCATGGACTGTAGCCTACCAGGCTCCTCCGGCCATGGGATTTTCTAGGCAAGAGTACTGGAGTGGGTTGCCATTTCCTTCTCCAGGGGATCTTCCCGACCAAAAGCATCTTTGCTTCCTCCTTGGCCCAGGCTCCAAAGTTGCTCCAAAGGGTCCCTTCCCGCCACGCACCCTCATTCC
>NW_011493933.1:19721-20078 GCF_000754665.1 Bison bison bison | reverse complement strand
AAAACCCTGACGCTGGGAAAGATTGAGGGCAGGAGGAGAAGGGGACGACAGAGGATGAGGTGGTTGGATGGCATCACCGACTCAGTGGACGTGAGTTTGAGTAGGCTCCGGGAGTTGGTGATGGACAGGGAGGCCTGGCGTGCTGCAGTTCATGGGGTCACAGAGAGTCGGGCGTGACTGAGCGACTGAACTGAACTATTACTCAAAACTTTGCTTGAAAAGTCAAGTGCTGACTTGGCAGTAAATTAGATTACACATGCTAACCATTTCTATACAGAAATACTGTATAGAAATAAAACACCTAGGGCTTCCCAAGTGGTGCTAGTCTTGAAGAACCCACCTGCTAATGCAGGACAC
>NW_011493933.1:14420-15938 GCF_000754665.1 Bison bison bison | reverse complement strand
ATACATTAAAAAAATAGAACTAGAATTTGATAACTCAAAATAAAGGATAAGATCTTTGACTTGACAGTAAATCATTCACTGAACATAGTACAAATCTTTGTGAAGTTAAAAGGCTGTTAATGGGCATTTTAATACATAGACTCAGTGTAATTAAATTGTACAGTTTCATCATCAATTTTTACTCTAGGCCTAAGTTTTGTTTTTTACAAATACAGTTTAGGGACTGATTCCATGCCATATTTAAATATAATTAAAACTTTTAATTTCTGAGAATTCTATGAGTCTTGAGTATTGAATAAGATTAATATTACCCTAAATTATGGAAGGTCTCTTTATACAAGAGAGCAGTTGGTTAGTAATTATCACCAGACACCAAAAGTGTTTAAATAGTATAACAATGGTATTCTATGCACATCCATCATTGTTGATTAAATTGTAATCTTTCCTACTAGATTTTTCAGTTTCATATTTATCTCCATTTCCCTAAGCAGTGGCATATCTTTGTATGAAGTGTAATATTGCCTTATTGTCTATTATATGCCAATAAAAATTAAGATTTGGTTAGTTTTGTGGTCTTTCATTTTACTAATCTGCCACAGAACTTTGTCTTGAGATTGTGGGCAAAAAGATGAATGTGTTTGACTTCTGAATATTTAAGATGATTTTGATTACAAAACTATAGAATTTATTCTCTGCTTATAATTATTTAAAATAGAAATAAGGGAATGGTGTCAATTTGAGTCCAATCAAGGAAAATTTTAGACCACTTCAATGTTCTTTGTGTAGCATCGAAAACATAAGTTAACTATGTCTGTCCTCATTCTCTAAATTTAAATTCCAGAATTCTCACTACTGCTCAAGCTCAACTTGATCCCTAAGTGCACAAGAAAGGGGATTGCTCTCCACGTTTTAAGATAATTCTCCTAATAGATAAAAGATGGCATAGAGGAAAGAACATTCAACTAGGGATAAGAAAACCCAGATTACCTTCCTGCGCTTCTGCTTGCTTCCAGTATATGTAACACTGGGTGCAATATATGTAAGTCTACACTTAGTTATGGAAACTGTTGGTGTTGTTTAGTCGCTAAGACATATCTGACTCTTGTGACTCCATGGACTATAGCCCGCCAGGCTCCTCTGTCCATGGGCTTTATCAGGCAAGAACACTGGAGTGGGTGGCCATTTCCTTCTTCAGGGGATCTTCCCGACCCAGGAATCAAACTGGAGTATCCTGCCTTAGCATGTGGAATTCTTACCACTGAACCACCAGGGAAGCCCTATGGAAATACATAGAACTGTAAAATGGAGGTCATAATGGTTCTTACTTCATTGTGGTAATTAAATTTTTGGACAGTTTTATAACGCATTTAAGGGAGTTTCTTGCCTAGAATAAGCATTAAGTATTATCACCTTCCTTCACAAATGACCTGTTGTTGTTCAGTTGCTCAGTCATGTCCGACTCTTTGCAACCCCGTGAACTGCAACATATCAGGCTTCCTTGGTCTTCACCATCACCCA
>NW_011493933.1:13551-14021 GCF_000754665.1 Bison bison bison | reverse complement strand
AAGAGCACCAGGCAGCTGAAACTTGCTCAAGGACACAAAACAGATTATTAAAACACATGCTGTCAGGTGGGGAAAGCAAGATGGCAGAGTAGTAGCTAGACATGGAGTTGATCTCACTCCACAAATGCATCAAGACTACATCTACAGATGGGGCAGTTCTCACAGAGCACCAGCATAACATGAGCAGAAGATCTCAGGCACAAGAAAGGACAAGAAAGATCCCCATGTAACTGGGTAGGATGAAAGATGAAGGGAAAAGAAGTAGAGAGGAAGCAGGGCGGGACCCGTGCCCCTATGAGGGGGAGCTGAAAGAGTGGTGAGTTCCTATATCTGGGGAGCTTCCTCACTGATGGGGAGGTCAGTTGGGGCAGAAGGAGAGCATATGGGGCTGTAAGAGGAGAGTGAAATGACCGATCTGTGGAAGGCAGGATAGAGTGAGACCTACACAGATGGTTCATGCCACAGCCTTG
>NW_011493933.1:9344-10766 GCF_000754665.1 Bison bison bison | reverse complement strand
CTCTTCCTTTATTCAGCAAACATTGTGAACATAGCTTTGATCTCAAGCAACCCAGACCCTTATGAAAGCAGTCTTCACAATACATTAATTTGGGCTGGATTGAAGCAGTATCTTATCCAGTACTGTCATGGTAAAAGGTAGGAAAAATATGAGAAATGAATCTCAACGGATTTTCTATAGAAAAATCAATAAATGTTCTCCAAAACTCTTTTTCCAAGGGTCCAATTTCATTCTTGTGCATGGGAGTATCCAGTTGCCCGGCATCATTAATGAAGAAACTATCTTTTCTCCATTGTATATTTTTGGTGCCCTTGTCATAGATTAGTTGACTTTGTATACATGGATTTATTTCTGCACTCTTTATTCTGTTCCATTGGTCTATATGTTTGCTTTTATGCCAGTACTATGATGTTTTGATTACTGTAGCTTTGTAATATAATTTGAAATTATGAAGTGTGATGCCTCCAGCTTTGTTCCTTCTCTAAATTGCTCTATTTGAGGTCTTTTGTGATTCCATACAAAAATAATTTCAAATAACTTTGCCTTGTTTTACAATTTATACGTCTCAGGGTTAAAAATAAAAGGAAATGAAAAGTAAAGGGAAAGGTCACTGACAATTCAATGATACCTACCATCAACATAAAATATATTTTAAAATAAAAGCATTAATTTGCAACTGTAAATTATGTTGTAATTTATAAGCAACCATATAATTGTACTACTGATGATTTGACAGATTATTACACAGAACTGATTCAAATAGCAGTAGTTTTGTCATTTTGTAGCAAGGATTTTAGATAACTTAAAACTTCAAGGGAAAGAAATTCATCTTGGAGTAAAAAAAAAAATCAGTAATATACTGTTTCTGAGTCAAAATAAATCCAGATTGCCATATTAATAGTTTGTATGTTTTCAGAAGTTAATCAACAAATGAAAGCACATGACCACACAAAGACTTATACACAAGTGTTTATAGCAGCTTTATTCGCAACAACTCAGGACTGAAAACAACTCAGATGTCAATCAACAGATGATATAAATAAAAATTGTGGTATAGGCAATAAAAAGAGTGAATTATTAAAACACAAAACAATATGAATATCAAGATAATGTAATTAAAAGAAACCAGAAAAGAAAGAGTAGACTCTGTAAGAATTCATTAATACAAAACTCCAGAAAATACAAAGTAACATGCTGTGACAAAATGCCAATGAGAAGTTGCTGCTCAGGGAAGGTAGGGGGAGTTCTGGAGGTAGGATAGTGTGCCTTGGAAGGAATGAGAAGGAGGGATTGCAAAGGGACACTAAGAAATTTCTGGGGATGTTGGTTTTGTTGATTTGTTACATTTTGATTATGGTAATGGTATTACAGGTGTGAACATGTGGCAAAACTACCATTTTGAACACTTTACAAATATTGCAG
>NW_011493933.1:8310-9244 GCF_000754665.1 Bison bison bison | reverse complement strand
TGCAGCTTATTATGTATGAATTATACTTCATTTAAGCCATTAATAAAAGAACATGTCCTACGTCCTGTTCATCTTTGTTTTAAAAAGTAAAAAAGAAAAGAAAATTATGGGCTTTTGTTATTTAGAAATTTCCTGATATTTTGTGCCTTTATTCTGTGAGACTCAATGGTCAACCTCTTTGGAATATTACAGTTTCCTCCAGAAAGGTAGAAATGAATATTTCACATCCTCTGACATTATTCATATGCTGCTCTGCCAAGTTATCTTTTTAAATCACGTTTTCTGACACTTGCGTCTTCAGCATCCACTCCCTTGCTTTTGTATGTCTGTATGTGCACAAACACACACATCCTTGTTCAGCCTTCAGAGCACTGGAGAACTCTTGCATTTTTAAGAATTTTTTTTTCTTTCTCTTTCTTGTGTTCTGCTTTCATCTCTGAAACTTCTGAACATCTCTGAAAGCCAACTGATTGAGCTAACACTGAAATTTCCACTTTGAGACAGAAAGCTAAAAATATACAAAAAGTTTCCTCTAAATGGATGTTGAGTAGCCAATGATTGTTACTGCAAGTTATGTTACCAGACTCAAGTACTTGAACACAAAAGGGACCTTGGAACCCAAAAGGTTAAACAAATTTGGTTTTTCCGTGGCTCATTACAAAACATTCCCAGTTTTTACACAAAGTTTTTCATTTTCATTGAAGTTCCTGTAAGTGCTGAATTCCTCCCCCAACCTTGGTTTTATATATACATATATTTCTCTGGACCAGGTGGGTAAAAAGAAAACCTTGCAAATGTTTTATTTTTTTAATTTTTTTTAAATATTAAAAGACAGCTTTATTTATTTACTTTTGCCATGCATGATCTTTATTTTTTTAATTTATTTATTTTAATTGGAGGCTAATTACTTTACAATATTGTATTGGTTTTGCCA
>NW_011493933.1:4928-6117 GCF_000754665.1 Bison bison bison | reverse complement strand
TCTTTTGTGTGTGGATATCCAGTTGTCACAGCACTCAGAATTTTTTTTCCCATTGAAATGTTTTGGTACCCTTGTCGAAATTCAAATGTCCATAAATCTATGGGTTTATTTCTGGACTTTCAATTTTGCTCCATTGATCCATATATCTCTCTTTATGTTAGTACTGAACTCTTTTTTTTCAATATAGCTTTGTAGTAAAACCCCCCCAAGTTTATGGTTTATTTTTTAAAATTAAAAGAACTTTATTTGCCAAAGATGTGTTTCCATCTTCAGATGAAAAACATTTTTATAAGTCTTCTTTAGCATACCTACCATATGCAAGTTGAATATTTTAAATTTCTTCTCACCCTTTTCTTGCCTACAAGAGATTTTGATTGTGATTGATTATATTTTTGTTTATTACTTGGTTTCATTTCAGAAAAATTTAAGGCAGCTTAGATAATTTGTGATTCCTAAACCATACATATTTGTTTATTTTTCTATTTGTTTATTTGGAAGAAATAAAAGATCTGGAAATTTTCATTTAAATACCAAATCAAACTGCTATCTTGCCATCCCTCACCCATCCCCTCATCAAGAACATAAAAGTATGTTTTGGACTTAGCTTCCCAAAGAGACAATAGGCAAGGAGAAAAGCCCTTATACCTGTGAGCTTTCTGAGGTTTACACTAGATAGTGTCTTTAGTCAGTGCCTGTCTTAATTTCTTTTGATTCTATCCTCAACACCTCTTCATGGTTTTGTCTACTAATTGACCATAACTGCAGGGTCATTCCCTCTTAGTTTCTTTTTTTAAGAAAAAAAAAAAAATTTTTATTGGCCTATACTTGATTTGCAATGTTGTGTTAGATTCGGGTGTGCAGTAAAGTGAATCAGTTATCTGAGCCAATATTGACAGAGGCAGGTCATATACCAATAATGCTCCATATTGAAGTTTGTCTCTCACTTCATCTGCATTTTGTAGAGCTTGGAATGTAGTCAGAATTTTAAATTGTGTTCTTATGATCCTATCACAATTGTTACGGTCACATTCTGGCTCTTGCACTGACCTTCAACTCTCTGCCGCTATCTGAATTCAGAATCTGATATGCAAGGATGATTCCTGACTTCTATGTACCCCCTGGGTTACAAAAGTTTCCTTGTGTGTGCTGTGTGTGCTAAGTCGCTTCAGTCGTGTTCTACTCTTTACGA
>NW_011493933.1:4150-4828 GCF_000754665.1 Bison bison bison | reverse complement strand
GCAGGTTTGATCCCTGGATCGGGAAGATCCCCTGGAGAAGGAAATGACAACAAACTCCAGTATTCTTGCCTGAAAAATTCCATAAACAGAGGAGCATGATGGGTCTCATTACATGGAGTCAAAGAGTAATATACAACCAAACATGCACCCATGCAAAACATAACTATTAATTCTGGACAAAAGCCTGGTGGGAGAGGTAGATGGCGGTTAACCCAAACAATGAAGTTGGCCCTTGAGAGGTTAGCCAGATGGTTTTGATACAGTCCTGACTTTTGAGTCTTTCTGTGGACGAATGTCTAAATATATTGATGAACCAGAGCAACATGGACTCTAGACGGGATGGCTGACACTTGGGAGACAAGATCTCTTCAGGGTTCTTCACATAAAGCACCAGAATTCTACTTTCAACAAAGCACTATTTGAGAGTTCAGTAACTCATCTCTGTTTCTTAACCAAGTCTAAGACTAGAAATATCTGAAGAACAAAGATATAATTTATAGAATGTGATTTTCTCTCTATTTGGTTAGTTATTTTTAAATTGGAGTACACTTACTTTACAATATTATGTTAGTTTCTGCTGTACAAAAAAGTGAATCAGCTATGCTGCTGCTAAGTCGCTTCAGTCGTGTCTGACTCTGTGTGACGGCATAGGCAGCAGCCCACCAGGCTCCCCGTCCC
>NW_011493933.1:0-538 GCF_000754665.1 Bison bison bison | reverse complement strand
ACCATGGCTTTCATGCTTTACTTTGGGACAATATTTCCTCTGTTCATCTACAAAAGGACAAACTTTGGTATTTTGATTGCCATACTATTTACTTTATTCAAGCACATGGTGATTCTCAAACTGATTTATACTGTGGAACAACATTAGCATTCTCAAGGAAAAGATTTGGCCAGAGGAAAATATTCAAAGACTTATGTAATGAAATCAAATAAAATAACACTTGAGAGAACATTTTTTCATGTAATGAGAGAATCCAGACTGTGAAATATTAGAAGAGGGTAACTCTCTACAGGGCAGCACGATGATAGATGGGATAAGAGTTAGAGCAGCCAGATTCACTACCTATTTAGAACATAGTTTAAAGTAAAATTGAACTTCTCAGGTGCTAAATGTATTTTATGTTTATATTTCTGGAAAAGTGCACTGATTGACCCTGAGAGGACTTGATGGTTAGAATCAATTTCAGGTTCTCTTCTCATAAACATACACCTAAAATACAAGCATATAGAAAGCATTGCATGCAGGTCAATATACTTAT
>NW_011493932.1:16590-17599 GCF_000754665.1 Bison bison bison | reverse complement strand
GGC
The DNA here is from genome assembly GCF_000754665.1 of Bison bison bison. NCBI lineage: Eukaryota > Metazoa > Chordata > Mammalia > Artiodactyla > Bovidae > Bison > Bison bison. The sequence continues at coordinate 17,596 of NW_011493932.1, read as the reverse complement.
AGCTCATCAGGCTCCCCCATCCCTGGGATTCTCCAGGCAAGAACACTGGAGTGGGTTGCTATTTCCTTCTCCAGTGCATGAAAGTGAAAAGTGAAAGTGAAGCCCCTCAGTTGTGTCCAACTCCTAGCGACCCCATGGACTACAGCCTACCAGGCTCCTCTGTCCATGGAATTTGCTAGGCAAGAGTACTGGAGTGGGTTGCCATGGCCTTGCAAAAAAAAAAAAATTTTTTTTTTGTCATAGAGAACTGGAATGCAAAATTAGGCAGTCAAGAGATACATAGAATAACATGCAAGTTTGGCCTTGGAGTACAAAGTGAAGCAGGGTGAAGGCTAGCACAGCTTTCAAGATAATGAGCTGATCATAACAACCACCTTCAAGAACACAAAATACTGCACATGGAAATCACAGTTGTCAACACCCTAATCTGATTATACTCTTTGTAGTCAAAGATGGAGAAGCTCTAGAATGTCAGCAAAAACAAGAGCCAGAGCTTAACAAGGCTCAGGATCATGAACACTTTATTGTGAAATTCAGACATAAATTGAAGATAGTTGGGAAAATTATTAGGGCATACAGGTATCAGTTAGTTTAGTCGTTCAGTCATGTCCAACTCTTTGCAATCCCATGGACTGCAGCATGCTAGGCTTCCCTGTCCATCACCAACTGCTGAAGCCTACACAAACTCATGTTCATTGAGTCAGTGATGCCATCCTACCATCTCAGCCTCTGTTCTCCCCTTCTCCTGCTGCCCTCAATCTTTCCCAGCATCAGGGTCTTTTCAGATGAGTCCGCTCTCTGTATCAGGTGGCCAAAGTATTGAAGTTTCAGCTTTGGCATCAGTCCTTCCAATGAAAATTCAGGACTGATTCCTTTAGGATGGACTCGTTGGATCTCCTTACTGTCAAGGGACTCTCAAGAGTCTTCTCCAACACCACAGTTCAAAAACATCAATTCTTTGGCACTCAGCTTTCTTTATAGTCCAACTTTCACATCCATACATGAC
>NW_011493932.1:11842-12880 GCF_000754665.1 Bison bison bison | reverse complement strand
AAAACACACAAAGACACATACTAACAAAAATTAAACACAAAGAAAGAATATTAAAAGCAGCAAGGAAGAAGCAACAAATAACATATAAGGGAAACCCCATATGCTTAACAGATGATCTTAAGCAAAAACTCCGCAGGCTAGAAGGGAAAGGCAGAATATATTTAAAGTACTTAGTGGGAAAAAATCTACAACCAACATTGCTGTACCCAGCAAGGATCTCACTGAAACTTCATGGAGAAATAAAAAGCTTTTCAGACAAGCAAAATTTAAGAAAATTCAGTACCACCAATCCACCTTTACAACAAATGTTAAATGGACTTATGTAGACAAAAAATACAACAGAAGAAAATAGATCTACAAAATCAACCCCAAATAATTAGAAAATAGCAATAGGAATGTATATGGATCAATAATTACTTTAAATGTAAGTGGGTTAAATGTTCCAACCAAAAGCACAGACTGGCTGACCTGATACAAAAACAAGACCCATATATATGCTGTCTAGAAGAAACCACTTCAGACCTAAAGACACATATAGACTGAAAGTGAGAGGATGGAAAACTATATTCCGTGAAAATGGGAAGCAAAGGAAAGCTGGAGTAGAAATCTTTATATCACACAAAATAGACCTTAAAATGAAGATTACAAGAGATAAGGAAGGACACTACATAATGATCAAGGGAACAGTCTGAAAGAAAGACACCATAATTGTAAATATTTATACACACAACATAAGAACACCTCAATACATAAAACAAACACTAACAGACATAAAAAGAGAAATTGACAGTAACACAATCATAGTAGGAGATTTTAACACCCCACTCACACCAATGGAAAGATCATCAAAATAGAAAATAAGATGGATCTCACTGATGTCTTCAGGACATTCCATCCATATGAAGAAGAATATATCTTCTCAAGTGCACATGGAACATTCTCTAGGATAGACCACATCTTGGGTAACAAATCAAACCTCAGTAAATTAAAGGAAATCTAAATCTTATCAGGCATCTTCTCAACCACAATGCTATGAGA
>NW_011493932.1:10489-11043 GCF_000754665.1 Bison bison bison | reverse complement strand
AATAAACTAATTTAAAAAAGAAAAAAATCAATTTACTAATAGGGTCTACATAGGTAGTCAAAATTTTGTTTGTTTATGGGGTAAAAATGCCCATTCTATTATAGATTCATATTGCCATATTATTCCTGTAGGATTATTAGGTGTAGGCATAATTAAAACAGTTAAGTGTTGTTGAATATCAATTAGAGATAACTGTTTTTCTTGCATGGCTTGATTAATTTGTTGTAATTCTTGATTAGGTGCAGCTGTGAGTGTTCTAGACTATTGAGATCTGTATCTCCAAAGCTTAATTAGTCATACCCAGTGTAGGTTGTAACCAATTAATATCTCCTAATAATTTTTGGAAGTCATTGAGGATATTAAGGTGATCAGTTTTAACTTGTATCTTTGAGGGGATAATGTATGAAGATTGAGAATGTATCCTAAATAATTGTAAGGTATATCTTTCTGTATGTTGTCCATGGCAATTATTAAACCAAATTCTTTTAATGTACTTTGAGTATCTAAAAATATACAGTGCAATAACTGGTTATTGGATGAACCAATAAAATTGC
>NW_011493932.1:7127-8116 GCF_000754665.1 Bison bison bison | reverse complement strand
TCTGATCCAGTATCATGACACGCCTTTATATAATCTTCCAAGTTGCTTCCCTTAGCTTTTAAAGGTTGGAGCGCCTTTTGGCATGCAGAGTTAGCGTATCATTAGCAAATAACTGTAAAAGCATGTCCCTTAGATTATATTGAGACACCACCCTCATTAAATTTTGTTCAAGTCTGGCTATAAAGTCAACATAAGGTTCTCCATTAGATTGTCTAATTTATGTAAATGGTGGAGTAGTATGTCCCAGAGGATTAAATTTTCCCCAAGCTCTTAAACATATGTATCATACTTGGGAGAGGACCGATCGTCAAATTGTATTTGAGCCTATATTCCAAAATATCCTCCTGACCCCATCAGCTGTTTCAAGGAAATCTTAATAGGTAGATTTGAAGCAGCATTTTTATAGGCTTGTTGATTTGCTTCATCTTGCCACTAGGTTTTAAACTGTAAAAATTCAGAAAATGATAAATGAGTTCTTGCAACCATATCCCAGTCAAAAGGGATCAGCCTTTCAGCTTGTGAAAGTCCTTGAATTAAACCCATGGTATATGGAGAGTTAGTATCATATTTTGTACATGCTTGTTTTATCTCTTTGACTGTCTTAAAAGGAAGAGGATGATAGTCATAAGTAATAGGACCTTGTGGATATTGTGGGCCAGGGGGAACATGAGTGACTACCCACAGGGAGGGCTAGGGCATCTCATCCTCTTGTGGTTGTGCCTGTCTAATCCCCCTTTGAAAGGGAGAATATGGTTGGGCACTGTCAGACAAGGTTTCAAAATGTCATCATCCCATGGAGTCTCTGGATCCAAAGTGGGTGGCTCCCTTAAGGATGCTGAAGGATGAGCCACATTAACTATGGGAAAATAATCCTTATCCCAAATAATTTTATTCTCTTTCGCTCTTTTCTTTTGGGGTGCAGAGGTGCTTTTTCCCCTTCAGAATCACTATTTTCATATAAACAAGATTCATTCTCCAACTGTTTATAT
>NW_011493932.1:4589-7027 GCF_000754665.1 Bison bison bison | reverse complement strand
TAATAAGATTCCCCAGTGACCAGACAAAGGAATATGTTCCCCACAATGACAACCTCTACGTAGGCAATGCATAACTTCTTACCATTCTTTATACCTTAAAGTACCTCTGTCTGGATCAAGTCACTAGTGATGTTTTTCAACAGCAGAAAATAAGTCTTTAAAAGCAGAATGAAACACTTGCACTTACAACCTTTTCAACAGTCTTTAAAATCTGCATATACCTGGTATGCTTAGAAGGATTTTGTCCCATTGTTACCCTGATTGAATTATATGCAGCGGGTATAGTCACCAGGTACTTTTCACCTGCCCCTCTTTGGTTGGAATTCCCCGCATTTGTGGCCACCTGAGGAGAATCTTGGAAAGCTGGCTTCAGCTTTCAGGTACCTGTTTGGGCACTACTTGTCGAGTCCAGCTCAATAGCACAAGTTCCTGAAAGCACAGAGTGGGAAAGAATGAGAAACACTTAAGAAAGTTACAGCAGGAATCAGGGGACCAATACCTCCATGAAGTGAAGGTGCACAAACTGATCTCAAGTCTGCTTTATTATAATTTTTGAGGCTTGTTTGTACGTGTTTACATGAGCATAGCAGGCCAGGATTATCCTGAAAGGTAAATGGGATTCAAACTATGGAGAGTCACTTGGATCACAGGCCATCAATCCAGCTTAGTACTCCGGACTGCTACACTGGAGAAAATAACAAAGAAAAAGAAAATGATCATTTAAAACCTGGCCCTGAAAACAGACTGCTAATGTAAGGGGAAAATATGAAGGTCAAGGACCAGATTGTCTTTAGCCACTAAGCCATGTCTATGACCCTGCAGGACCCCATGAATGGCAGTACACCAGGATTCCCTGTCCTTACATTGTCCTTGCATTTGCTCAGACTCGTGTCCCTTGAATCCTGTAATACCATACAACCGTCTCATCTTCTGTTGTCCTCTGCTCTTGCCCTCCTGCTTTCCCTGCCTCAGGGTCTTCTTGCAGCCGACCCTTTGCATCAGGTGGCCAAAGTATTGGAGCCTCAGCAGCAGTCCATGCAGTGAATATTCAGGGTAGATCTCCTTTAGGATTGACTGGCTTGATCTCCTTGCTGTCCAGGGGACTCTCAAGAGTCTTCTCCAACACCACAGTTCAAAACCATCAATTTCTATCTTTCTAAATTCCATATATATGCATTCATATACTGTATTGGTGTCTCTCTTTCTGACATACTTCACTCTGCATAATAGGCTCTAGTTTCATCCACCTCATTAGAACTGATTCAAATGCATTCTTTTTTATACCTGAGTAATATTTCATTGTGTATATGCACCACAACTTTCTTATCCATGCATCTGCTGATGAACATGTATGTTCCTTCCATGTCCTAGCTATTGAAAATAGTGCTGCAATGAACATAGGGGTACATGTGTGTCTTTCTGGTTTCCTCTGTTTTTATGCCCAGCAGTGGGATTGTTGGGTCATATATGCAGTTCTATTTCCAGTTTTCAAAAGACTCTCCACACTGTACTCATTTGCATTCCCACCAACAGTGTAAGAAGATTCCCTTTCCTCCATGCCCTCTCCAGCATTTACTGTTTGTAGACTTTTTGATGGCAACCAGTGTAAGGTGGTAGCTAATTGTGGTTTTGATACATTTCTCTGGTGATGAGTGATGTTGAGCACCTTTCCGTGTGTTTCTTCAGTCAGTTAAGTTCAGTTCAGTGACTCAGTTGTGTCCAACTGTTTGCTTTCTGCCATAAGGGTGGTTTCATCAGCAAAACTGAGTTTATTGATCTTTCTCCTGGCAATCTTGATTCCAGCTTGTACTTCTTCCAGCCCAGCGTTTCTCATGATGTACTCTGCATAGAATTTAAACAAGCAGAGTGACAATATACAGACTTGACTTACTCCTTTTCCTATTTGGATCCAGTCTGTTGTTTCACGTTCAGTTCTAACTGTTGCTTCCTGACCTGCTCACAGATTTCTCAGTATTCCCATCTCTTTCAGAATTTTCCACAGTTTGTTGTGATCCACACAGTCAAAGGCTTTGGCATAGTCAATAAAGCAGAAATAGATGTTTTTCTGGAACTCTCTTGCTTTTTCAATGATCCAGCAGATGTTGGCAATTTGATCTCTGGTTCGTCTGCCTTTTCTAAATCCAGCTTGGTCATCTGGAAGTTGACTGTTCATGTATTGCTGAAGCCTGGCTTGGAGAATTTGGAGTTTTCTTTACTCACATGTGAGATGAGTGCAATTGAGTGCAATTGAACATTCTTTGGCATTGAAATGAAAACTGATCTTTTCCAGTCCTGTGCCCATAGCTGAGTTATTTCAGGTTTGCTGGCATACTGATTGCAGCATTTTCACAGTTCTGCCTTTGAGAACTAGCACAACTGGATTTGAAATAGCTCAACTGGAATTCCATTACCTCCACTAGCTTTGTTTGTAGTGATGC
>NW_011493932.1:3823-4139 GCF_000754665.1 Bison bison bison | reverse complement strand
CTGAAGAAGGTTTTCATATCTCTCCTTGATATTCTTTGGAACTCTGCATTCAAATAGGTATATATTTCCTTTTCTCCTTTGTTTGTCACTTCTCTTCTTTTTACAGCTATTTGTCAGCCCTCCTCAGACAGCCATTTTGATTTTTTTGCAATTCTTTTTCTTGGGGATGGTCTTGATCCCTGTCTCCTGTACAGTATCACAAACCTCCATCCATAATTTATCAGGCACTCTGTCTATAAGATCTAGTCCCTTAAATCTATTTCCCACTTCCACTGTATAATCATAAGGAATTTGATTTAGGTCATACCTGAATGGT
>NW_011493932.1:3340-3723 GCF_000754665.1 Bison bison bison | reverse complement strand
GGAGAAGACAATGGCAACCCACTCCAGTGTTCTTTCCTGGACAATCCCAGGGACGGGGGAGCCTGGTGGGCTGCCATCTATGGGGTTGCACAGAGTCAGACATGACTGAAATGACTTAGCATACCTGAATGGTCTAGTGGTTTTCCCTACTTTCTTCAATTTAAGTCTGAATTTGACAATAAGGAGTTTATGATCTGAGCTACAGTCAGCTCTCGGTCTTGTTTTTGCTGACTGTATACAGCTTCTCCATCTTTGGCTATAAAGAATATAATCAATCTAATTCTCGGTCAACTTATAGGCAATTATTTGAGATTGGAAAAAAAAACATATGTTTTTAGTATGAAGACTCTTGAGAGTCCCTTGGACTGCAAGGAGATCCAACC
>NW_011493932.1:655-1314 GCF_000754665.1 Bison bison bison | reverse complement strand
TGGTCTGACACTATTTCCACTGTTTCTCCAAATAGTTTATAATAACTATAAATACAAAATTAGCTTTAAAAATTGTGAATCGCTACATAGTTAGCCTGTAAGAAATCATACTGTACTTCAGCTATAATTTTTAAAAATAATAATAATGAAGTAAAGGAAAAAGAAAGAAGATGTTGGATAACAACAAAGGGCAAAAATAATCAAATTTATAAGAGAATATAGAATTTTATTTGACCCAAACTGAGATATATAACCTGAGAGATAGACTCCCAGAAAACTCTGAGGACTGTTCCATCTATTACAAGTCAAAAACATAATCATATACATTTTGTGGAAAAGCAAATATACATAAAATAACATACTGATATTTTACATAAGCTTCACCAAGGAGGATACATGGTTCAGCTAGGAACACATAAAACAAGTAGAAAGTCACAGTTACCCACTACCGAGTTAGAAAAGAATTCCATTCTTTTTAGAAGTTGGTAATTGATAATGTCAGAAGAAAGGAAAAGAGAAGATCTTTATAACTGAGCAGGCAGTTTCCACCGTTCAGGAACTTTGATTAATGTGCATTGCAGATGCACACTGCACATTAGGGAGAGAAGGAGGAGATCTAAATAGACAGAGAAAGTTTTTTAATGCCTTAAAATGTAAAT
>NW_011493932.1:0-555 GCF_000754665.1 Bison bison bison | reverse complement strand
GGCTTTTTAGTTCCTCTTCACTTTCTGCCATAAGGGTGGTGTCATCTGCATATCTGAGGTTATTGGTATTTCCCTCGGCAATCTTGGTTCCAGTTTGTGCTTCATCCAGCTCAGCATTTTTCATGATGTACTCTGCTGCTGCTGCTAAGTCACTTCAGTCATCTCCGACTTTGTGTGACCCCATAGACGGCAGCCAACGAGGCTCCCCCATCCCTGGGATTCTCCAGGCAAGAAGACTGGAGTGGGTTGCCATTGCCTTCTCCAATGCATGAAAGTGAAAAGTGAAAGTAAAGTCACCCAGACATGTCCGACCCTCAGCGACCCCATGGACCACAGCCTTCCAGGCTCCTCCATCCACGGGATTCTCCAGGTAAGAGTACCAGAGTTGGGGTGCCATTGCTTTCTCCGATGTACTCTGCATATAAGTTAAATAAGCATGGTGACAATATACAGCTTTGATGTACTCCTTTTCCTATTTGGAAAATAGGATGTACTTTGATGTACTCCTTTCCCAGTGTTATTCCATGTCCAGTTCTAACTTTTGCTCCCTGACCT
>NW_011493931.1:9316-9750 GCF_000754665.1 Bison bison bison | reverse complement strand
AGAGTCCTAAACATAAGCGTGCTTAGGGAAATATTCTATTATTACTTCCATAATTTTTTGCATGGTACAAGTATCTCTAGCTTCGCAAGAAACCCCAGTTACAATTTCTAGATTGAATAGTCAGATTTCTTCCTTCCATGTGTTCCACGATTCCCATGAGTCAGAGAAGGATCCCCCTGAATGGAAAGTGCTCCCTCCTCTCCTAAAGTTCTTTACCTGAACTAGCTCTGTTCATCCCCAAGACTCAGTCAACATGCCATGGAGGAAACCTTATCTACGGCAAATCTCAAATAATGTGTGGTTGAATGATAAGGTTATTACTAAATACCCTACCATCATAAAATAACACATTTGTAAAAATACCGAAAAAAAAATAAATTACAATTACTTCTTTTTCACAGCTAAAGGTAGAGTTCACCTTACAACTAGAAAAC
>NW_011493931.1:4654-5238 GCF_000754665.1 Bison bison bison | reverse complement strand
AGGTTAAGTATAAACCTCTTCGGTTCACAGTTCTTAATCATCAAAGTGAAAGTCGCTTAGTCGTGTCCGACTCTTTGCAACCCCATGAGCTATATGGGGCTCTCCAGGCCAGAATACTGGAGCGGGTAGCCTTTCCCTTCTCCAGGGATCTTCCCAACACAGGGTTCAAACCCAGATCTCCCACATTACAGACGGATTCTTTATCAGTTGAGCCACAAGCAAAGCTCTAGAATACGGAGTGGTAACCTATCCCTTCTCCAGCGGATCTTCCCGATCTAGAAATCGAACCAGGGTCTCCTGCATTGCAGGTGGATTCTTTACCAACTGAGCTATCAGGGAAGCCCATGCATATAAAATACAAAATTAATAAAATTCATATTAAAACATTAATGTGAGAAGTGATATTTTACTGAAACTAAAGAGGCGGTGAAATCTCATTAGAAGAAAACTATAGATTGTGTCACTCAATAATTCACCTGATTAAGATGATTTGGAGCTTAATGCACTATTGTCTCCTGCTGCTGCTGCTGCTAAGTCACTTCAGTCGTGTCCAACTCTGTGCGACCCCATAGACGGTAGCCCAC
>NW_011493931.1:0-324 GCF_000754665.1 Bison bison bison | reverse complement strand
GAAGCTAGTTCTTTTGAGAAAGTCTTTTCTCTAGCCCCCAAATAGCTGAGAAGAAAGCAGCAGGTTGAGTGCCATCTGTCCTAAATGGAGAGGAGTACAACGAGATCGGAGAGCAAACACATGTTTTTCTAGTTTTTCAGCAAGGTACTGGCATTTCTGCTGAGACCAGTGCCCTACTGCCTAAGACACTGCTGATCACAGGTACAGAAATATCTAGGCTTTTCACTCTCACAGCATTGCCTCCACTTAAAGTGCCCCAGCAATCAGACACATCAGAAAGCAGTAAAGAAAGGGAAAGGATACCTCAGAGAAAAATAAGGGCTT
>NW_011493930.1:22225-22623 GCF_000754665.1 Bison bison bison | reverse complement strand
TTACATCTCCTTGCAAACCATCCTAAGCTTATAGGAAAGATCCCCTGTGACTATTTCTGTATCCTTATGCCCTTATTCAAGGTGAACTATTCAGTAGTTTGTAGAATTCATATTTCTACTCTATATTGAAAACTGGCTCAAACTTATCAAGAAAAAGACTGAAAATCACAGATTCTTAAACATTTTTCTCATTAAATTTTCTCAAGTTTCACAGTGTAGGTATTAGTACGTAGTAGCATAGCATATGGAGAAGGCAATGGCACCCCACTCCAGTACTCTTGCCTGGAAAATCCCATGGACGGAACAGCCTGGTAGGCTGCAGTCCATAGGGTTGTGAAGACTGACTTCACTTTCACTTTTCACTTTCATGCACTGGAGAAGGAAATGGCAACCCACTC
>NW_011493930.1:16819-18202 GCF_000754665.1 Bison bison bison | reverse complement strand
AGCCACCTTTCCCCTCTCCTCTTTCACTTTCATCAAGAGGCTTTTTAGTTCCTTTTCATTTTCTACCATAAGGGTGTCATCTGCATATCTGAGGTTATTGATATTTCTCTGAGGATATTTGGTATTTCTCCCGGCAATCTTGATTCCAGCTTGTGTTTCTTCCAGCACACTGTTTCTAATGATGTACTCTGCATATAACTTCTGCCAACAAAGGTCCCTATAGTCATGGATATGGTCACCCCAGAAGTCATGTTTAGTTGTGAGAGCCATATGGACTGTGAAGAAGGCAGAAAGCCAAAGACTTGATGCTGTTGAACTGCAGTGCTGGAGAAGACTCCTGAGAATCCCTTGGACAGCAAGGAGATCAAATAAGTCAATCCTAAAGGAAATCAAGCCTGAATATTCATTGGAAGGACTGATGCTGAAGCTGAAACTCCAATGTTTTGGTTATCTGATGCAAACAGAGGACTCACTGGAAAAGTCCCTGATGCTGGGTGAGATTGAGGGAAGAAGGAGAAGAGAGCATCAGAAGATGAGACTGCTGATAGCATAACCAATGCAATGCACGTGAACATGGCCAAACTTCAGGAGATGGTAAGGGACAGGGAAGCCCAGCGTGCTACAGTCCATAGGGTCGCAGAATCAGACATGAATGGGCAATTAAACAACAGAACAAAAATTTTCATTTCATATTAAAAAAAAGGTGGGGGATTAAAAACACACACACCACTAGATGATGATCACTTCAAAAGTTGTCCTATATTCTTCTTCAGTTCAGTTCAGTTGCTCAGCCATGTCCAACTCTTTGCGAGTCCATGGACTGCAGCACGCCAGGCCTCTCTGTCAATCACCAACTCCCGGAGTTCACTCTAACTCATGTGCATTGAGTCAGTGATGCCATCCAAACATTTCCAAGTATTGGATTTCACCTTCAGCATCAGTCTGTCCAGTGAATATTCAGGATATTCCAATGAATTGGATTGAGTCAGTGATGAGTTCACTCTAACTCATGTGCATCGAGTCAGTGATGCCATCCAAACAAATCCAAGTATTGGATTTCACCTTCAGCATCAGTCCGTCCAGTGAATATTCAGGATATTCCAATGAATATCCAATGATGTTCTGAATATCTATATTCTAGATACTTGGAATTTTCAGAAACAGGGGTAATCATATGTCAAGCATGTGTGATCAAAATCATACTCCAACTCTTTAATGACATTCTTTACATTGGAAGTACTGATGCTGAAGCTGAAATTCCAATACTTTGGCCATCTCATGTGAAGAGGTGACTCATTGGAAAAGACCCTGATGCTCGGAGGGATTGGGGGCAGGAGGAGAAGGGGACGACAGAGGATGAGATGGCTGGATGGCATCACTGAC
>NW_011493930.1:16155-16374 GCF_000754665.1 Bison bison bison | reverse complement strand
GAGCTCTGCAACCTGCTTTGCCTTTAAACTCTTTTTGACCGGTTTATAATTTATTTCATCCAAGCCATTTCACTCGTTGTCCAAGGAGGACACAGTAATCAAAACTACATTAATGATTAGAAGAATATATGGCAACCTTATATTTTTTAAGCAGGGCAGTTTTTGTCATAAGTATCAGTACAGTCTAATTTCCCTGTGATCAATTATGAATTATTATTA
>NW_011493930.1:11723-13435 GCF_000754665.1 Bison bison bison | reverse complement strand
TGCTGCAATTCATGGGGTTACAAATAGTCAGACATGACTCAGTGACTGTACTGAACTGGTGGACTATGAGAAGAGCTTTCTTAGTTATGTCCAACTCTTTGTGACCTCATGGACTATAGTCATCCAGGCTCCTCTCTCCATGGAACTCTCTAGCCAAGAATACTGGAGTGGGTTGCCACTCCCTTTTCCAGGGGATCTTCCAATCTCCTTGGCCTTCTGCATTGCAGGAAGATTCTTTACTGCTAAGAAACCAGAGAAGCCCAATGAGAAGAGCACACAAATTAGTATAGATTTCGCACAAATTATCTGTAACTAAAACTCTTTCTCCAGTACTCCAAACTGCTCATACACCACCAGATGATGAATAAAATCCCAATAATGCAGATTTTAATTATAAATTCAATAGTAACAGTAATAACAAAAATAATGATACAGCAGATCAGAACACTGACATTCCACTAATGGAGATATATTTCACTAAACAGACTAGGTACTAGACATTGAAACAAACATTAATGTATGAGAGACTCCAGAAGAAAGACATAAATGCAGTTAATCTGACATATATGACATGGAGATGTCAAACTGATGGTTTCTATGTGCTCTAAGGAATAAAAGGCATAGTCTTACACTGCAGAGAGAGGTAGAGAAAAGTTGAGGGTTAATATTTAATAAAAAATTGGTATCTCACTGGTATTTTTATAACTGGATAGTGAATGTGGAGAAAGAAGTATTAAAAAGATCACAGGATAACAAAGACTCAATTGCATTATCATCTGCCTAGTTATATTTTTAGGTAGGCAGGCAGAATGAATAAACAAGATAAGAAATATTTCCAAAGAGAGTGATTTTTATAATGTATGAAACTTAAGGGAAAAAACAAAGACAGTGGTATTGGCAAAGAGAAAGTAGAGAGTGAATGCAGAAGTGGCTGCAAGAGTCACAGAAAACAAAGGCAGTGAGAATTCTTCAAAAAGAGTGCTGAATCAATGGTGACAGTCTGAACAGAGTATCTGTACTTTTCACTTACAGTCCTCTGATACATGAGATGATCAAGAAGCTGAAATGTCATCATGGAAGATAGCACAGTGGATGGGTCTATCTCCATATCCAGATAACTGCACTGACACAAAGTGATACAATTATTTTGGAAATGTGAAGTTTATACAAAGGCCTACAATTTCCAAAGAAATAAATGGTCAGTAAACTGTGATTAAATTTGCCTCATTTAACCACTAGCAGTGTAGCAAGCTTTTTATTTTTCCATTCCACAGCTCCATTGCAGGTGGTCATATTAAAATTCCTGGAGTGGCTTACATGAGCCACAATAAGCTATAAAGACTTAGGCCTCCAAAATGTCGGAGGTCTGTATTCTGATTGTGGATTTATAACTAACACTTGATCATAACAAGGCAGACACAGACAAGGGTCACCACTATTGTAAACAGCTCCATGTGAACCACTGAAGGAAATACGATACATTTTATCATTTTCCCTTTCATTTATCCTTTTTATTTCCTTTGAAGAGCCAGATATTTAAGCACTAAAACATTCAAAACCAATTCCATTTGGGAAATTTAGAAAATCAGCATGCAAGCTCAGGATCAAAGATTATCTGAGAACACCTTAGATTAGATTTTCATCTCAGACTGATCTCTAGCAAAGAGACATTTTAAAACAAACAAAACAATAAAAACACAACAGACCTTGGT
>NW_011493930.1:8346-11623 GCF_000754665.1 Bison bison bison | reverse complement strand
TCTCATATCTAGAAATACTACACTGCAAGATTCAAATGTACAGTTAATAACAAAAATCATAAGGCATACAAAGAAATAAAGTATGGCCCATTCAAAGACACAAGACCAATCAACCAAACTGTCCAAGAGGAAGACTAGATAGTAGATTCACAAAAGACTTTAAAATAACTGTAGTTAAAATGCATAACAGGTTAAGGAAGCAGACAAAGTGAAGAAACAATGCATGAGTAAAATGGAAAAAATCAACAGAAACCATAGAAAGGAACCAAAAGGGGGAAAAAAAAAATCTAGAAAAGAAAAGTACAATAATTAAAACAAGAAATTCACTAAAGGGATTAAAAATCTGATTAAAGATAACAAAGAATCAGTGTACTTGCAGAACAACAGAAATAACCAACTCCAGGGAAATGGAATTAATACAGACTGAGGAGCAATCTAAGAGCTAAGGAATCTGTGGGATACCATCAAGTGGACCAATACATTCAGTGTGGGATACCACACAGAGAAAACAGACAGAAGTGGGTAGAAAGGTTATTTGAAGAAATAATGATGAAAAATTTCCCAAATCTTATACCAAGATATGAATGTGCAAGCCCAACAAACTCCTAGAGTCACACTGAAACAGTTGTAAAACTGTCCAATGCCAAATTTACCACATACAAAAGATCCTTGTTAACATAATCAGAAAATTCCTCAGCATGAATCTCGGGAGGCCAGAAGTCAGCAGCTTTTAAAAATGCTGGAAGAGGAGACCCTCAACTGAGAACTCTATGTCTAGAAAAAGTCCTTCAAAAATGAAATATTAATATACTCCATAGGGCTTCCATGGTGGCTCAGTGGTAAGAATCCACCTGCTGATGCCGAAGACATGGGTTCAATCTCTGATCTGGGAATATCTAACATACCATGAAGCAACTAAGACAGAGTGCCACAACTAAGCCTGTGCTCTAGAGACCAAGAGTTGCAATTACTGAGTCCACGTGCCACAGATACTGAAGTCCTAGTGCACTAGACATGGTATTCCACTGCTAGTGGAAAAGCCACTGCAATAAGAAGCCCACACACTACAACTACAGAGTAATCCCCACTTGCTACAACCAGAGAAAAGCTCACACAGCAACAAAGACCCAGGAAACCAAAAATAAAATAAATAAATAATAAATGAATTTTTTAAAGATAATAAAGAGATAGAACATCTTAAAAAATAATTAGGCTATATTAGGCACATAATGAATAAACATTAAATTTCTGTGACATTAATAAGTGAAAGGTGCTAACAGAGCTGCATTTGAGAGCTTCTGTATACTTTTGAAATAAATGCTAAAGAGTGTTAGTAACTTGAGAATGTCACGTGCAATCCTCATTATAACCACCAAAAAGAGACTAAAAATGAATTAACTAAGGAACTTAAAATGATTTACTGCAAAAATTCAATTAACGATGAAAGAGCAGTGCAGAAAACAGAGTAAAATGGTAAAAGTTGATTTTTATGAATAATTTAAATGTACAAGAATGAAACTTCAATGAAAAGCAGAAATAGGCAGAATGGGTAAAAACATGATTCAGCTGCATCTCAAGTTAAAAGCTGGTGGAAAGCCTTCATCAGAATGCAGACTTTATGGATGATGGTGTCAGACTTCTGGTTCAATGTGAAGACAAAGAAGGATCCCACCCCCTCCTCCCAGTGACACAGTGAATCTACAACTACATACTGAAACCTTACATCAGGCACCTCAACTTTTAAGACCTGCACCTGAAAGACAAGATCTCAAAACATGTAGATGTGAAAATAAATGGGGCTTGGATCCTAGAAAAACTCACAAAGCTCTATGGAACTGAAAAACAGTTGTTATACACATATGGACTAACCAAGCCCCGGATCCAGCCAGCAGAGGGACAGCATACAGAAAGGCCCAGTATGTGTTTGAAAGAGGCTTGTTAAGATACTCATGGCTTTGGAGTGAGGGGCAGGCTTCTAGTTTGGCGCACATGTAGAGACCCATGGAGGTGGCCTTGGGGAAGGGAAACATGCACAAGGAACCTCTACTGTGCAAAAGATCATCAGTATCTCTTCTCCCAAAAGAGAGTCTGTCTGGCTCTCCAATTTTTATGGCCATCACCCAGGGGATGCCCCTTAACTGCCTAGCTCTTGTGACCAATGGGGTTTGCACTTGTGGGTCCTGTGGGTCTGTTATAAACCAAGAATACTTTCTTTTGGCTAACCTCAAACCTAAGCACAACAAAGACACAGACACCTAAGTGTAACCCATCTATATGTGAAACAAGATCTGGCCTGAAGGGGCAGATTTCTAAATACAATTAAGGGTCAAATATAATTGCCCTTAGAGACCATGGAGAACCACAGGCACTATTTTCATCATCTTCCTCTACTACAGCCCCTAAAGCTTGACTTCTCCGAAAGCCTGACTTCATGCCTGATGCACCAGCTTTTGTGGCTACCATGCTATCCTGATAGCACGGCCCTAGTGGCCAGCATAATGTGTTCATAGGATAGTAGTAAAAAATAAATAGTTCTGAGCTGGCTTTCATTAAGCACTCAGTGTTCAGAAAGCAACACCTGAGGTGGTCCTAAGATGGCGGAGTAATAGGACGGGGAGACCACTTTCTCCCCAAGAAATTCATCAAAAAGAACATTTAAACGCTGAGTAAATTCCACAAAACAACTTCTGAATGCTGGCAGAGGAGATCAGGCACCCAGAAAAGCAGCCCATTGTCTTCGAAAGGAAGTAGGAAAGAATATAAAAGACAAAAAGAGAGACATAGAGGTAGGGACAGAGCTCCATCCTGGACAGAAAGTCTTAAAAAGAAGTTTCCAAACACCAGGAAACACTCTCACTGCTGAGTCTGTGGTGAGCACTGGAACCACAGAGGGCAACATAACTGGGAGGAATAATAAATAAATAATTAATACCCACAGATCAGGTGCCCAACAGTAACTCTCCCAACAGAGAAGCAGCTGCAGATGCCTGCACCCACCACTAGCAAGCGGGGGCTGGGCAGGGAGGCGCAGGCTGCATTGCTTAGAGTAAGGACCCCGCTTGAATGCCCTGAGCGCTATCTGAGGGAACTAACTTGGGCTAGCAAACCAGACTGTGGGATAGCTACCATGCGAAAAGCCCTAACCTAAGACACCGTCAGGTACGCTCAAAGAACAAGGACTGAACCAGACGATGGCAACTGCAGCCCCAGGGAGGCATTATCTACTAAACTGCAAGCAGGCTTCTTTGCTAACTAAGACTTCTTGGGGTTCTGGACA
>NW_011493930.1:7850-8180 GCF_000754665.1 Bison bison bison | reverse complement strand
AGAGCCTGAGCAGTGTGGGCAGGGACGGCACACACGCTGTGAGTGGGGCAGGCCCAGTGTGGCTGAGGCACTGTGAGCACACGCCAGTGTTATTTGTTTACAGCGTCACTCCCTCTCCACAGCGCGCCTGAACAAATGAGCCTAAAAACGTGTCCACCACACCCCCTTGTGTCAGGGCGAAAATAGACACTGAAGAGACCAGCAAACAGAAGAAACTAAAACAGAGGGAACCGCCTTGGAAGTGACAGGTGCAAAAGATTAAAACCCTGTCATTAGTACCGACTACATAGGAAGGGGCCTACAGATCCTGAGAAATATAAGCTGGATCAA
>NW_011493930.1:4919-7270 GCF_000754665.1 Bison bison bison | reverse complement strand
CCCCATACAATCCCTCTGGGTAATCCCAGTGCACAAGCCCCAAGCTTCCTGTATCCTGCATCGAACCTGGACTGTTGATTCATTTCTTATATGATATTATACATGTTTTAATGCCATTAAAGCAAACTTCATATATATATATATATATTTTATAATTTTTGTGACTTTTTCTTTTTTTCTTTTCTTTAATATTGTAATTTTGAAAATCCAACCTCTACTCTGGATTTTTAATCTTTGCTTTTAGGTATTTATTATCTATTTTGTACTTTTAAGAACCCAATTTCAGTACTCATTTTCACTTGGGAGAGAGATTACTGTCTTGACTGCTCTCTCCCTCTGTGGACACTCCTTTTTGTCCACCAGGTCACCTTTATCTCCTCCCTCCCGCTTCTCTTCACTACCCAACTCTGTGAATCTCTAAGTGTGTTCCACATGGTGGAGAAAACTTAGGGAACTGATTACTGGCTGGATCTGTCTCTCTCCTTTTCATTCCCCCCTTCATCCTCCTGGCCACCTCTGTCTCCTTCCTCCCTCTTTTATTCTCTGTGTAACTCCGTGAACATCTGTGAGCGGTCCATACTGTGCAGCGCACATAAGGAAGTGATTACTGTCTAGCTTGCTCTCCCTTCTTTGGATTGCACCTCATCTCATTTGGGTCGCCTCTAACTTCCTTCTCCCTCTTCTCTTTTCCATGTAACTCTGTGAACGTCTCTGGGTGTCCCTCAATGTGGAGAAACTTTTGATCTTTAACCTAAATGTTTTATCAATGGTGCTGCATAGGTGGAGAAGTCTTGACTCTACTGTAAAAATAACTGAAAATCAGAAACAGGAGGCTTAAGTCCAAATCCTGAGAACAGCAGAGAAATCCTGACTCCAGGGAACACTAATCGACAGGATCTCATCAAACACCTCCATAACTACACTGAAACCAAGCACCACCCAAGGGCCAACAAGTTCCAGAGCAAGACATATCACTCATATTCTCCAGCAACACAGGAACACAACACTGAGCTTCAATATACAGGCTGCCCAAGTCACTCCAAATGCACTGATATCTCATAACTCATTATTGGACACTTCATTGCACTCGAGAGAGAAGAAATCCAGCTCCACCCAGCAAAACACCTACACAGGCTTCCCTAGCCAGGAAACCTTGACAAGCCACCCATAAAACCCCACCCACAGCAAGGAAACTCCACAATAAAGAGAACTCCACAAACTGCCAGAATACACGAAGGCCACCCCAAACATAGTAATATAATAAACAGGGTGAAGGGACAGAGGAACCCAGCAGCTAAAGGAACAGGATAAATGTCCACCAAACCAAATAAAAGAGGAAGAGATAGGGAATCTATCTCTATAGAGAATTCCAAATACTGATAGTGAAAATGATCCAAAATCTTGAAATCAAAATGGAATCACAGATAAATAGCCTGGAGACAAGGATTGAGAAGATGTAAGAAAGGTTTGTGAAAAAGTTGGCTTAAAGCTCAACATTCAGAAAATGATGATCATGGCATCTGGTCCCATCATTTCATGGGAAATGGATGGGGAAACAGTGGAAAAAGTGTAAGACTTTATTTTGGGGGGGGCTCCAAAATCAGTGCAGATGTTGACTGCAGCCATGAAATTAAAAGACGCTTAATCTTGGAAGAAAAGTTATGATCAACCTAGATAGCATATTGAAAAACAGAGACATAGTTTGCCAACAAAAGTCCGTCAAATCAAGGCTATGGTTTTCCCAGTGGTCATGTATGGATGTTAGATTTGGACTGTGAAGAAAGCTGAGCACCAAAGAATTGATGCTTTTGAACTGTGGTGTTGGAGAAGACTCTTGAGAGTCCGTTGGACTGCAAGGAGATCCAACCATTCCATTCTAAAGGAGATCAGCCCTGGGTGTTCTTTGGAAGGAGTGATGCTAAAGCTGTAACTCCAGTACTTTGGCCACCTCATGCGAAGAGTTGACTCACTGGAAAAGACTCTGGTGCTGGGACGGATTGGGGGCAGGAGGAAAAGCGGATGGCAGAGGATGAGATGGCTGGATGGCATCACTGACTTGATGGACATTAGTTTGAGTGAACTCTGGGAGTTGGTGATGGACAGAGAGGCCTGGTGTACTGCCATTCACGGGGTCTCAAAGAGTCAGACACGACTGAGAGACTGAACTGAACTGAACTAGAATAAATAAAAAAGAATCAGTATATAATGAATAATGCAATAAATGAGATCAAAAACACTCTGGAGGAACAAACAGTAGAATAAGGGAGGCAGAAGATAGGATTAGTGAAGTAGAGATAGAATAGTAGAAATAAATGAATCAGAGAGGAAAAAAGAAAAATGAATTAAAAGAA
>NW_011493930.1:4371-4787 GCF_000754665.1 Bison bison bison | reverse complement strand
AGAGAGTCCCAAACAGGATAAACCCAAGGTGAAACACCCCAAGACACATATTAATCAAACTAACAAAGATCAAACACAAAGAACAAATATTAAAAGCAGCAAGGGAAAAACAACAAATACCACACAAGGGGATTCCCATAAGGATAACAGCTGATCTTTCAACAGAAACTCTTCAGGCCAGGAGGGAATGGCAAGACATACTTTAAGTGATGAAAGAAAATACAAACAACAACAAGAAAATAACCAACAGCCCAGATTACTCTACCCAGCAAGGATCTCATTCAAATATGATGGAGATATCAAAAGCTTTACAGACAAGCAAAAGCTGAGAGAATTCAGCACCACCAAGCCAGCTCTCCAACAAATACTAAAGGAAATTCTCTAGACAGGAAACACAAAAAGGGTGTATAAATTCT
>NW_011493930.1:3185-3692 GCF_000754665.1 Bison bison bison | reverse complement strand
GGGAAAACTGGTCAACCACTTGTAAAAGAATGAAACTAGAACACTTTCTAACACCATACACAAAAATAAATTCAAAATGGGTTAAAGATCTAAATGTTTAAGACCAGAAGCTATAAAACTCCTAGAGGAGAACATGGGCAAAACACTCTCTGACATAAATCAAAGCAGGATCCTCTATGACCCACCTCCCAGAATATTAGAAATAAAAGCAAAAATAAACAAATGGGACCTAATTAAACTTATAAACTTCTGCACTAAAAGGAAACTATAAACAAGATGAAAAGACAGCCGTCACAGTGGGAGAAAATAATAGCCAATGAAGCAAGTGACAAAGAACTAATCTCAAAAATATATAAGCTACTCCTGCAGCTCAAATCCAGAAAAATAAACCACCCAATCAAAAAACGGGCCAAAGAACTAAACAGACATTTCTCCAAAGAAGACATACAGATGGCTAACAAACACATGAAAAGATGCTCAATATCACTCATTATCAGAGAAATGCAA
>NW_011493930.1:567-1195 GCF_000754665.1 Bison bison bison | reverse complement strand
TTCATGTCAATGTATGGCAAAAACCACTACAATACTGTAAAGTAATTAGCCTCCAATTAAAATAAATTTTTTAAAAAAAGGAAAAAAAAATCAGCAACAAATTATATGAAGCATGAAAAGGGCTGCTGCTGCTGCTAAGTCGCTTCAGTCGTGCCCGACTCTGTGCGACCCCATAGTCGGCCTCCTATCAGGCTCCCCCATCCCTGGGATTCTCCAGACAAGAACACTAGAATGGGTTGCCATTTCCTTCTTCAATGCATGAAAGTGAAGTCACTCAGTTGTGTCTGACTCTTAGCAACCCCATGGACTGCAGCCTACCAAGCTCCCCCGTCCCTGGGATTCTCTAGGCAAGAACACTGGAGTGGGTTGCCATTTCCTTCTCCATGTCAATGCTTAGACGAGTCTAAATCTTCATAAAGGGCAATGAAGGTGAGTGTGTTTCCCATTGTTTGTTGTGCAACACCGCCTCAGGGTGGGAACCCTTCACATAATGGGCAATTTTACTTCTCAACTGTGAATGGTTAAGAATGTTAAGAAAAGATTCTCTGGGGATTATGATGTAAAACTGAGTTCTGAAAAACTGCACACTCTTCTACCCTGGAGTGGCCCTCCCTCAGGGCTGGATGGC
>NW_011493930.1:0-467 GCF_000754665.1 Bison bison bison | reverse complement strand
AACAAATGGGGAAGCATGAGTATTTAACCATTTGCCTTTCAGAACTGAAGACAAAGAATTTTCCAGAAAGGCAAAAACTAAAGGAGTTTATTACCACCAGACCGCTCTTTTTAAAGAAATGTTGAATGGGTTTCTTTAAGCTGAAATGCAAAGGTACCAAGTAATAGAAATATATGAAGTACAAATCTTACAGCTAAAAGTAAATACACAGTAAATTAAGGAAAAAAAAGTTGCGATAAGAGCGAAATCAAAGCCCTCAATTTAGGTAACAACCTTTCATTTTCCCATTCTATCCTGTTTTAACAGCTGCAGCTCATCAATCAGCACTTTTGCCTCTATGATCTTGCTTGTCCCTTACATTCCTGGCAACTTGGGCGACCTGGGGAGGAGAGGGATCTGAGCTGTTTGAGCAGGAAGTTTACTGTGTATAAAAGATACTCAGAAAAAAAAAAAAAAAGATAATTAGA
>NW_011493929.1:22403-25269 GCF_000754665.1 Bison bison bison | reverse complement strand
TTCTTTGATGTATTTAGAAGCACTTTCTTCAGAAACGTTGTCTGATACTACATATCTGTGTCTGAATTTTCATGTAAACAGGAAGAGAGGTAATAGCCTATGATGTTTCCAAATTTTACCATCCTCCATTGTAACAGTCAGAGAAGGCAATGGCAAGCCACTCCAGTACTCTTGCCTGGAAAATCCCATAGATGGAGGAGCCTGGTAGGCTGCAGACGATGGGGTTGCTGAAAGTTGGACACGACTGAGCAACTTCACTTTCACTTTTCACTTTCATATATTGGAGAAGGAAATGGCAACCCACTCCAGTGTTCTTGCCTGGAGAATCTCAGGGACAGGGGATTCTGGTTGGCCCCCCTCTATGGGGTCACACAGAGTCGGAAATGACTGCAGCGACTTAGCAGCAGCAGCATTATAACAGTATTTCTCAATCGCTTTTTTCTGTTTTCAGATTGGATGGAGTTGGGGACTATAGCTCTTGAATGTGCACAGCAGGCTTCCTATGACTGCTGCTACAGACACAGTTCTGGTCATATGGAGGCTTTGCCTCCATGCATCCTCATCACTTTCTGAGTAGCCTCTGTTGTGCCTACAAGGTGTTTGTAGTTTACTCTGAAAAAGGTAGAAGGTCCAAGGAAAGAGCAATGACTGTCTTTTTTATGCCAGAGGACATATCACCTACTCCCTCTCACAGCATCATTTCCTATCTTAACTACTTTTGCACTAAGAACTGAGTGATGTACACATTGCTTCTGACTGGTTTCACAGAGTTCAAAAACTTACAGAAACTTTTAATTCTCAGAAATATTGGTCATTTTGAAACAAACTATGGATGTTTTCAAATTGTTGATCATCTCTATTCCTGATGCTGTACTTTCATTCTGGTAAATTGATTTTTTTTCTTCCTTTTATTTTTCAAACAAGAAAGAAAAGGTAAAAGGCAAGTCAATAATATAGTTTATATGTATATAGAGATACACATATATTTTGTTTCACTGAATATATCCAGGTATTTTGATCATCCCCCAGCAATTACAACCCCTACGGCCAAAGCCCTATGGCCAAGAACATGGTCTCTATAAACCATAGCTCAGGAAAAGAATGGAAAATCTGTCAAAAAAATTGTGCCATTTCAAGGTCACATGGGGAACGTCATAATGACTTGGGAACATCTTGTTAAACCAGCAAGTGAGCAAGCTGTAAAAGCCATCTAAGGTCATTTTAAGAGGATACAGGTTCCCATTGAATAAAATCTAACTTCACAGTCATGTTAGAGACTGAATATCAAAGGAATTATGACTGAAAAAAATTTTAAATACATTAAATGTGTTAAATATGCACATATTGTTAATAATGCACATTTACATGGCTAAGGAAGAACTGTTAGGGAAATTTATTCATTATTCCAGAAGCATAAAGAAAAGGTAACTTTTCCATCAATAACAAAGTGTATTTCATTCTGCTCCTAGTCACTAGTTAATCTGCTACTTAGATCTCTGTATTTGTCAATGATCAGCTTCCTCCACCCAAACATCCATTCACTGTTTCATAATTTATTCTTATTGTCATTATCTAACTGAAGTGTGAAATGTTCATTTTCCCTTCAGTTTCCCCCATGCCACTCATTTGATTTCTCTTGCCTTTGCAATCCAGGGAGAGATATCCTTTCAGTCTAGTGAATATTATTATCCATGTACTTGTAGAGTTTTGGTATTTTTAACATTTCTGACATGTTTGCTTTCTTTGAGTCAGCCTCAGTTCTGTTGATTTGAACCCTCTTCCCTGCCATGTGGGCTTCCCTGAGGCTCGCACTATAAAGAATTTGCCTGTGATGCAGGAGACCTGGGTTAGATCCTTAGATTGGGAAGATCCCCCAGAGAAGAGAACAACAATCCACTCCAGTATTCTTGCCTGGAGAATCCCATGATAGAGGAGCCTGGTGGTCTACACCTCATGGGGTCACAAAGAGTTGGACAAGACTGAGTTACTAACACTTTCACTTTCCCTGCCATGTAATACTTTACCATCCTTCCTTTCATGTAACTGAGCTAAGACAGGCTTCATTCTGGCATGTGTTTAATGACAACTGTACATTTCAAATATAATATGTTTAATTTTCTTTACATTTATTTTCATGGAATTTATTTTCAATAATATTTACATAGCTCCTTTTATTTTTCAGAAGAATTTCAGAACAAAGCTGGCAAATTATTTCTGATGTTCTTTTATAGCCACAAAACTTTTCAAAATGAGCATTTTTATGGATTAGCCACTTA
Organism: Bison bison bison; assembly: GCF_000754665.1. Classification (NCBI taxonomy): domain Eukaryota; kingdom Metazoa; phylum Chordata; class Mammalia; order Artiodactyla; family Bovidae; genus Bison; species Bison bison. The sequence continues at coordinate 22,993 of NW_011493929.1, read as the reverse complement.
TTGGCTCACAGTTCTTCTGAATGTCTCCCATTCTAACCTGAAGTTTTGCTTGTGACTTTGTTTCATATTTCTTTCTTCATTGTCCTTTCAAAGCCTGGTCCAGTGTGGACTTTAGGTTCACATTTCCAATGCCCTTGACCATTTACTAAAGTCTTCTCTCACTTGTACAGATAATTTACATACCTTTTCCCAGGTTTATTTTCTTTCTTGCCATAGTAATTTTTTCTGTCTTTTCCTTGGGTAAGTTTGTCAAAGGTATCAAAAAGTGTTTAAAAACTTGGTCAAATAGAATCATAAGAAACTGTAAATCAACATTTATTTATCTAACCAAAGTGACAATAAAATATTTTAAGGCAAATACAGAACATTTAGAAGGCGAAGAAATTCACAATCTGCTATCAAGTGTAGCTCAACATTCCAAAAGTCTTTGTTCTCTTAACAGAAAAAGAAAACTCCTGTCCTGCCCCAGTTTGACCTCAAGAACATAATTTATTTACCTAATAAATCCAATTCCACTCCAGCCTTAACATATACAAAATTATTTTTTCAGGAATCATTTTTCACAACTTTCTGTATCTACATTAGTTAAC
>NW_011493929.1:21696-22303 GCF_000754665.1 Bison bison bison | reverse complement strand
TGGAACACTCTTGCTTTTTCAATGATCCAATGGATGTTGGCAATTTGATCTCTGGTTCCTCTGCCTTTTCTAAATCCAGCTTGAACATCTGAAAGTTCTCGGTTCATGTACTGTTGAAGCCTGGCTTGGAGAATTTTGAGCATTACTTTGCTAGTGTGTGAGATGAGTGCTATTGCACGGTAGTTTGAGCACTCTTTGGCATTGCCCTTCTTAGGGATTAGAATGAAAACTGACCTTTTCCAGTCCTGTGGCCACTGTTGAGTTTTCCAAATTTGCTGGCATATTGAGTGTAAAACTTTCACAGCATCATCTTTTAGGATTTGAAATAGTTCAACTGGAATTCCATCACGTCCACTACCTTTGTCTGTAGTGTTGCTTCCTAAGGCCCACTTGACTTCACATTCTAGGATGTCTGGCTCCATGAGTGATCACACCATTGTGATTATCTGGGTCATGAAGATCTTTTTTGTATAGTTCTTCTGTGTATTCTTGCCACCTCTTCTTAATATCTTCTGCTGAGGAAGGCTTTCTTATCTCTCCTTGCTATTCTCTGGAACTCTGAATTCAAATGGTTATATCTTTCCTTTTCACCTTTGCCTTTTTGTTT
>NW_011493929.1:19709-21596 GCF_000754665.1 Bison bison bison | reverse complement strand
CTGAGCGACTAACACTCTGACTTCTTCATTTAGGAATAACCAGCTTTAGGACAAAATCATCTTTTTCCCCTTAACAAAATATATCCCCATTTTTCAAAACTTCTTTTCCTGAACCTCCTACTGTCATCCCAGTAACTTTAATTACACATATTATAATTTTAACCCTTAAAAACCTTGATCTCTAATGAAAGTCAACAAAAAGCACGTAATTGTGAACTGTTTGTCATACCAGAATTTCTTGACTGGAAAACTTAAAAATATTCCATATGCTCTGAAAACATACTTCTTCTCACAGCACAATTTCTTTCCTCAGTGTGGTACAAAACACATGTCTAATAAATCGAATCATCATTAGTTTTCCTCTCATAAGAAGACAAAGCAGATAAACGTAAAAAGGTTTAGTAGTCAGTGCTCCATTATTTTATCTTAAATGAATGATCTAGTATTCAGTGATTTCCCATTGTTTAACTTATCATAACTAAAATTTTATCTGGCAAAACTATTTTAGACATACCAAAACAATTACTCTTAGATTTCAATGAAAATTCTAATCTCATTTACTTTTTTTTTAAATTTTATTTTATTTTTAAACTTTACAAATTGTATTAGTTTTGCCAAATATCAAAATGAATCTGCCACAGGTATACATGTGTTCCCCATCCTGAACCCTCCTCCCTCCTTCCTCCCCATACCATCCCTCTGGGTCGTCCAGGTGCACTAGCCATTTTATACTTAAAAAATAACATCACACCAAGTTATTTTTCTTGCTGACAAACTTTGCAATAGAAATAACATGAACTTAATGACTTACAGTAAGCCTAGGTAAAAAAGGGTATCATACTCAATATTGATGACTCCAAAATCATGTCCATATCATTAAAAGCCTAAAGTAACTTTAATACCTGATATTAAATTAATACTGATCACATGAATCTAAAATTATCTGAGCCAGTTTCCTTTATATTTAATTTGTAACCATCTACTTTTAAGTCAATTAAACACATTTCTTTAATAATTTAATGTTGATAATACTATCTGAAGGTAGAGACACAGCATATGTATAATACACACATACATATAAACTGACAGAACTATAGATCTCATGGCTTCACTTTAAAATGTAGTCATAAATCAAATATTAAATATAAATATTGTTGGTTCAGTTCAGTAGTTCAGTCGTGTCAGACTCTTTGTGACCCCATGGACTGCAGCACACCAGGCCTCCCTGTCCATCACCAACTCCTGGAGTTTACTCAAGGTCATGTCCATCGAGTTAGTGATGCCATGCAACCGTCTCATCCTCTGTTGCCCCTTCTCCTCCCACTTTCAATCTTTCCCAGCATCAGGGTCTTCTCAAAAGAGTCAGTTCTTCCCATCAGGTGGCCAAAGTATTGGAGTTTCAGCTTCAACATCAGTCCTTCCGAGGAATATTCAGGACTAATTTACTTTAGGATTGACTGGTTGGATCTCCTTGCTGTCCAAGGGACTCTCAAGAGCCTTCAACACCACAGTTTAGAAGCATCAATTCTTTGGCACTCAGCTTTCTTTATAGTCCAACTCTCACATCCATACATGACTACTGGAAAAACCAGAAATTTGACTAGACAGACCTTTGTTGGCAAAGTTGTCTCTGCTTTTTATTATGCTGTCTAGGTTGGTCATAGCTTTTCTTCCAAGGAGCAAGTGTCTTAATTTCATGGCTGCAGTCACCATCTGCAGTGATTTTGGAGCCCAAGATAATAAAGTCTCTCACTGTTTTGATTGTTTCCCCATCTATTTGCCATGAAGTGATGGGACCAGATGCCATGATATTCATTTTCTGAATGTTGAGTTTTAAGCCAAGTTTTTCACTCTCCTCTTTCACTTTCATCAAGATGCTCTTTAGTT
>NW_011493929.1:19418-19609 GCF_000754665.1 Bison bison bison | reverse complement strand
TTTTGTATAGTTCTTCTGTGTATTCTTGCCACCTCTTCTTAATATCTTCTGCTGAGGAAGGCTTTCTTATCTCTCCTTGCTATTCTCTGGAACTCTGAATTCAAATGGTTATATCTTTCCTTTTCACCTTTGCCTTTTGCTTCTCTTCTTTTCACAGCTACTTGTAAGCCCTCCTCAGACAACCATTTTGC
>NW_011493929.1:18819-19318 GCF_000754665.1 Bison bison bison | reverse complement strand
CCATCTATTTGCCATGAAGTGATGGGACCAGATGCCATGATATTCATTTTCTGAATGTTGAGTTTTAAGCCAAGTTTTTCACTCTCCTCTTTCACTTTCATCAAGATGCTCTTTAGTTCTTCCCTTTATACCATAAGGGTGGTGTCATCTGCATATCTAAGGTTATTGATATTTCTCTTGGCAATGTGGATTCCATCTTGTGCTTCATACAGTCTGGCATTTTGCATGATGTACTCTGCATATAAGTTACATAAGCAGGGTGACAATATACAGCTTTGACATACTCCTTTCCACATTTGGCACCAGTCTGTTGTTCCATGTCAAGTTCTAACTGTTGCTTCCTGACCTGCATACAGATTTCTCAGGAGGCAGGTCAGGTGGTCTGGTATTCCCATTTCCTTAAGAACTTTCCACAGTTTATTGGAGAAGGAAATGGCAACCCACTCCAGTATTCTTGCCTGGAGAATCCCAGGGACAGAGGAGCCTGGTGGGCTGCCGT
>NW_011493929.1:8991-18719 GCF_000754665.1 Bison bison bison | reverse complement strand
GTAGTGTTGCTTCCTAAGGCCCACTTGACTTCACATTCTAGGATGTCTGGCTCCATGAGTGATCACACCATTGTGATTATCTGGGTCATGAAGATCTTTTTTGTATAGTTCTTCTGTGTATTCTTGCCACCTCTTCTTAATATCTTCTGCTGAGGAAGGCTTTCTTATCTCTCCTTGCTATTCTCTGGAACTCTGAATTCAAATGGTTATATCTTTCCTTTTCACCTTTGCCTTTTGTTTCTCTTCTTTTCACAGCTACTTGTAAGCCCTCCTCAGACAACCATTTTGCCTTTTTGCACTTCTTTTTCTTGGGGAAGGTTTTGATCACTGCCTCCTGTACAATGTCACAAACTCTGTCCATAGATCTTCAGGTACTCTGTCTATCAGATCTAATCCCTTGAATCTATTTCTCACTTCAAATGTATAATCATAACGGATTTGATTTAGGTCATACCTGAATGGTCTAATGGTTTTCCCTACTTTCTTCAGTTTAAGTCAGAACTTGGCAATAAGGGGTAAACTTTCTAGTTTATAGATAAAAACTGAAATAAGTTAAATTTATTTTCTCGGTGATTAATGCTGTACTTCTTGTGGAAAAGACATTTAAGATTTGTATTTGTTCTTGATAAATCCCTGAGGAGATTGTGAATTAGATTTTTGGGTGAGAAAGCCTTTCCACCAATTTGAATTTAAAAAGACCTCCCTGGTCCTCTGCCACCCAGACACTTCCTCTAACTTTGGTTTCAGGTTCTACTTTTGTGAGCTAATTAGGTTCAAACTCAGGTCATTGTAGATTGTATTTCTCCTTCTGATTCTTACAGGTTTGCTTAAATTCCCCAAATAACTGGTCTATCACCTGTTCTTGTCATTTAGTTGCTAAGTCAGTCCAACTGTTTTGCGACCCCATCAACTGTAGCCCACCATGCTCTTCCATCCATGGGACTTTCCAGGCAAGAATACTGGAGTTAGTTGGTAGCCATTTCCTCCTCCAGGGGATCTTCCCAACCCAGGTATTGAATACCCATCTCCTGCATTGGCAGGCAGGTTCTTTACCACTGAACCATTAGGGAAGCCCAGTCTACCACCTAAATGGTGTTAAAACATTGACTTGTTACTATATTTTATTTAACTTGATATTTTATGTCACTGATAAGATTTCCAACTAAACTGAAAATCAAGCCTTCTATCTTCTATAACTGTAGGGTTCAAATGTATCATCCCTTAAAATTTGCACAAGGCATTTAATGAAGATCTTTCTGAGTGCACAAATAAAACATACAGCAAAAAAATCCCTATTACTTTTTTTATTAGCCTTAAATATTAGCTCTCAGTTTTTATTTTACATTGTATAAATTCAGGTGACCCTATTGGTTCCCTTTAGTATATGTAATTAATATTGCCTGAGGAACAGATTTATATGCCTTGTCTTATAATACCAGGCTGGGGAAGCACTCCCAAGTGAGGCATAATGTCTATCCCACAATATAATCAGGCAAAAGAGATGTAACATTCTTAAAATACAGAAATTCATTTAAATACAGCAATTTTCATAAACTTTGATCTCAATTATATAAATTTATATATTTAACTTTAATTTTCATTAAGACCCCATTAACAAGCCTTGGTCTTCCAAGAGTACCAGAAGCTTTTCTTTTTATCCACTGACCATATTATCAATTTTTTTATAAATTTCTTCAGCATCCTCAGTGAGAGATAGAACCAAGGGATGCAGGCTTTTTTGTCAAACTGTTAACTTGATTAATTGGCCTAATTTTTGCCCTAAGTGACCAACTGCTTATCAAATAGCTCTGTAATTATCCTTCCATGGTAAATAAAGTATACTTATTTGGGGCCCTTTAATGCTGAGGAGGCTTCCATGGTGGCTTAGTGTTAAAGAATCTGCCTGCAGTGCAGGAGCTGAAGGAGATGCTGGTTCAATCCCAGGGTCGGGAAGATCCCTTGGAGGAAAGCGTGTCCACCCACTCAAATATTCTTGCCTGGAGAATCCCCTGGGCAGAGGAGCCTGGCAGGCTACAGTCCATAGGGTAACAAAGAGACTGACAGGACTGAAGCGACTTAGCATGCGTGCACACCATGTTGAGGATCTATAAGGGATTCCTTTGGCCTATCAAACCTTAAGTAGTGTTGCAAAAGGTTTTTGCTTTAATCACATTAATGTTCATTTTTTTTTTTAATTCTGTTTCTTAATAACCATGGCAAGATTTCTCTTTTGGGGATGAGGCCCTTTAAAATTTGTACTTATTAGAGAAGAAATTTTTAGATTTTCCTTCAGCTTCTTATTCGTCTATTAATCAACCTAATAAAAAGTTGATCTAATGTTTTATTAGCATTTGTAAGACTGATTGATGAGCAGCTGAGACCAAATATAAGGCTTCTTAAATCTTTTTGTGTTAAACTAAGGGAGTTTTTAGGTTACCCATTTCATATATATATTTTTATCCACTTTCTAATTTGTTTTTTTTCCATAGATGCCAATAAAATAGCTGTTCATAGTGAGAACTTTCTAAAAATTCACCAGTTTAAAAGTTTCTTCAATTTAAAGACACCATTGTCTGGCCATTGATAAGTAGAATCTTAATAGCAACTCAAACCAATAAGACATAAAAGGTGTCCCCACTAGAGATCAAAAAGGATGCAATCTTCACAAGGTCTTAAATGTTTACTCTCAAAACTTGTCTAAGTAAAGGGCTATCATTATACAGGCAGATGCACTGAAGGTTATGATGACAAAGGCCTTATGTGTTGGGGCCCCTTATGACAAATTTTTTGAGAGTTGTCATGTAGTTAGTTGCTCAGTCATGTCCAGCTCTTTGTGACCCCATGGACTATAGCCCACCAGGCCCCTCTGTCCATAGACTATCAATAAAAAATACTGGAGTGGGTAGCCATTCCCTTCTCTAGGGGATCGTCCTGACTCAGGGATCGAACTTGGATCTCCTGCATTGCAGACAGATTCCTTACCAAGAGTTGGCATAGACAGACAAAAAGATTGCTCAGAATCCTAGTCTATCTGAAAAGTGAAAGTAAAGTCACTCAGTCATGTCTGACTCTGTGATCCCATGGACTGTAGTCTACCAGGCTTCTCTGTCCATGGGATTTTCCAGACAAGAGAATCCTAGCCTATCTGACTGCCTGCCACATTCTGGCTATATGTGTAAATTCTGGAAGTCAGAGGCCAAGCTCTCAAAACACAGAAAAAATATCTGAGAAGAACAGGTAGAACATTTGCATCTCAAAGACACAGGGAGAAAAACGCAAGTTCCTCCATAGCAGACTTTTTTTTCCCCTTTAAAGTCGAATTCTGAAAAAATGTTCCATGAAGCCAGTTTTTTTTTTAGCTGTGCACGCAAAAACATAATTTGGGTATGTCAAAATAGCTTCAATTTGGCCGTTTTTATAATGAGATGTCCTTTAATTTGCAACAAAGAAAGTACTTGTAAGTACAAGTTCTATACTTACATGATAAAATCTTCCCAGTGTATCTCAAATGAGGATAACTCTCTCAGTGTCTTTCAGTCGAGCAAAAGTTTCTCAGTGTCTTTCACCCAGGAGTCTCTTCTTGAAACTAAATTTCAAGGAAAAACTACTATTCCAGCCAGAGATTTAAAACCACCAATTAAAACTGAGGCTCATCAATTAATAACAGGAACTCCAAGATCCACCTAGAATTGTCTGGAACTCTAAGGAGGTAGACAGGCACAAGGGAACTTCTGGTCCCAAAGCTAGAGATCCTCGTGGAGTTAAGGTGAAGGAGAGAAGTCTGTTTTTGGGTCCATTTGTTGGTCACCAAACCAAAATTGTTGACTGAAAAACAAATGCACAAGCTAAAAGTTTCAAGTTATATTTTACTGGGGACCTTACTTGGGACTAAAACCTGGGATACAGCCTCTCAGAGAGTTCTGAGAAACTCTTACAGAGAGATAAGGAAAGATTCAAGATATCTGGGAATTTTAACTGGGGGGAAAAAAGAAAACTGTAGTGGAACACATAAAGATTACTTCTAACAATAATTTAAAAAAACAAAAACAAAATAGGCATCTCAAGTAAATGATGTTAATGCCTTTCTACATATGGCAAGATACAAGAGTCTCAGCTCACTGAAATTATTCCTTTGATATGCATCATTGATACTGGGGCCATGTATCTTGTTTTCTCCATCATGAAGCCCCTCAGGGTACACCATCAGGTTCTGATGGCTTCATGGTTGGCAACATTCATTGTTTACCAAAGTGTCAGGCAACATTTTTCATCTGCAAGAACAAATTTTCACCATTTTTCCAATATAAAAATATTTGCTTCCTTGGTGTTTTTCAGGACTTTTGTTTCTTTTTTTTTTTTTAAATTATATTCATCTTTTCTATCTACTGTACAATGGAAATTTTATTTTCACTTTCGTTTTCCGTATTGGTTTTCCTTGAAATTTATATGAGTTTTTCCATTATATTTTTCAGAACAACTCAAGAAAGAAATTGGTAAGTTTTATGACTTTTTAAAAAATATATATTTCCAGATAAAATTTTTCCTCATTTCTTGACGTTCACCTCTTACATACTGCTGTCTTTCCTTTGCAATCTTGTGAATTTCAAATTATCTTTTCCATTTTCTTTGACTTTCTGAACTCCTCCCATATTAAGTCTCTTAATTCTCTCCTCTACTTTTTATTCTTTCTCTTTTATTTTATCTTCCTGGTGACTATCATAGCTTCATTATAAAGTTGGTGAAAAAAAAAATTGGTGAGTTGAAAGGGATTAGGCTAAGAAGAATGTGATTATTTCCATTCAATAGAAAGTTTCCTTTAACTTTGATTTTTCCTCATGTGCTCTGAGATGGAGTCCCCCTTTTATATATATATATATATTATCTTCTTTCAATATAAGAATAGTATTCAGACTCCAAAGCAGTTGAATAAGTTCCTCTTTTGTTGACCTTCTAGACACTTTGCATATACTAATGTCAAATGTAATCTTGATACGTTTTGCTGGACCATAATCTTCAGTGATCTAAGGTATAAAAATATTTTCACATGAGTTTGCATCATCTTTTCTTTCCAACCAAAATTATTAGTGTACATTCATTTTTATTTTAACCATTTAATAGTTAATTCAACAAATGTCTCTTCCTTCAGGGTCTTGAACATATATTTTTGAGTCAGTCAAATAAACTTCATTGATATTATATCTTTAAATTCTATGACTATTTTCTAAACGAATTCTAAATTATTTTTAGTATCCTACTACAACAATTATTATTTTCTGGGCCTCCAAAAGGACAGTGGCTGTAGCCATGAAATTAAAAGATGCTTGCTCCTTGGAAGAAAAGCTATGACAATCCTAAACAGCATACTAAAATATGCTGTTTAGGGACATTACTTTGCCTACAAAGGTCTGTATAGTCAAAGCTACAGTTTTCCCAGTAATCATGTATGGATGTGACAGCTAGACAGTAAAAAAGGCTGAGCACCAAAGAATTGAGGCCTTGGACCTATGTTGCTGGCAAAGACTCTTGAGAGTACCCTGGACAGCAAGAAGATCAAACCAGTCCATCCTGAAGGAAATCACTCCTGAATATTCATTGGAAGAACTGATGCTGAAGTTGAAGCTCCAATACTTTGGCCACCTGACATGAAGACCCAATTCATGGGAAAAGACCCTGATGCTGGGAAAGATTGAATGCAGGAGGAGAAGGGAATGAAAGAGGATGAGATGATTGGATGGCATCACTGACTCAATGGACGTGAGTTTAAGCAAACTCTGGGAGATGGTGAAGGACAGGGACGCACCTGTCCACGGGGTCTCAAAGAGTCAGACACGACTGAGCGACTGAACAGCAACAAGGTGTCCTTTCATATCAGATTATATTCTTCAAATTTTAGTAAAATTTCCAGATGGAATGAACTTCAGACATTTCTTTCATTGCTTTTGAAATGTACATTACTTAGCAAATTTCAGGCACAAATATTGACAGATGCATAGCATTACTCACATCTTCTTTATGATGTTAACAAAATCTGTTTATATATACATACATGATTGTGTGTTTTCTTCCAGAGAGGAAGAAGGATCAATTCAAGTCCTGTGAGTAATGATTATTTCTCAGAAACCTTGACTGTACTACTTTTCTTAGAGTCTGCCCTTATGCCAGTGGGATAGAATGCAGAAATACAACAAAAATGTTTAGTGTAAGCAAAGCGGCATTGGAAGCATTATCTTTATAAATATCGATGCTTTCAATAAATTCTCTCTGAAGTGCAAGCCACGAATGACTCAGCCTGTAATTCTTCCTCTCCCCTTTCATTCATTTGTTCCTTCCTTCCTTCTATGCTCCTTCCTTCATGCTCCTATCCCTGCCACCTTTGTTCTTTCTATATTTCTATCTAACCTCCACCTGATCATTTTTACCACCATATTTGAAAACTGGAATATCAGGATATAGAATAGAAAGAGGAAGGTCAAAGGATTCAGTAGAAGAATTAGAACAAAGTCAAATATTTCTTATATTTGTTTGTAATAAAAATAAGACAGTAAAAGAGACATGCAAGGATAAAAGTAAAGTTTTTTCTATTTTGTTCTTTTGCAGCATGGAGGGATATACCATTATATCCTGGTGAGCAACACGAGTTCTGATGAAGAAAATCCTATTATTAAAAGATATTTTAAATGAACATCTACTGTGTGCAAAATGATTTGCTGAAAATCAAGGAAACTCCAGGGATTTATTTAATGAGTCCAGTAGACTACTCGTTAGTCTAACAGATAATAATATGTTTGGAACATTACATTTTAGTAGTTTTATTGTTTTCAATTGCATATAACATTATGTTTTGAGTGTAGGTAGAATGGTTATCATCTGCTAAAATCTGAGGAATTGAGAGTGAATAATATATTATTTGATCAGACCCATTATATCCTATATTTCCTTTCAAACAACCTAAATAAATTATAAATATTTATCCTATATGAATTTTGGATGAGGAGAGCATAGGGTTGGCACAAGTCTTTAAGTCATACATAATTTATTATCTTGTAAAACAGGTTCAAATATATAAAAAGAGGTTTGTTTGTTTGTTTTTTTCTTTTTTGGTTGTTGCTATTCTTGAATTAAGGAGTTTATTCCCATAGTATTCTGGACAGACAGGCAACTCTGTCAGATTGTGGATTCATATATTCATTTGTTCCTTGCAGATTGGAGAAAAGAAGAGTTCCAGACTGGTGAGTCTGGAAAGATCCAAGAGAGACCCAGCTCCTTGTGGGGTAGTCCCATGGAAGATGGGGAGGTGGGGTGTTAACTGGATCTTCCCAGGGCCAGAGGAGCCCTCATAGAAGGGAGACTCTGGCCTAAGCCTACTGAGACTCTTCCCAGAAACCTGACGATCTCTTGTCTTTGCAGTAAATCTGACTCTGGATGCAGCCACTGCCCATCCTGCTGTCTTCCTGTCTGAAGAGGGGAGAAGAGTAACCTGGCAAGAACCATGTCAAGATCTTCCCAGCTGCCCAGAGAGATTTGTCTCCCTTCCCTGTGTGCTTGGTCAGCTCCACGTCAGATCAGGGAGATACTTCTGGGAGGTGGAGGTTCAGAATGCACATTCCTGGGACCTGGGAGTTTGTAAGAATAATGTAGCAAGGAATGGGAGGGTCACAATGTCACCGCAGAATGGTTTCTGGGCCATTAGGCTCTATGACGGGGAGTACTGGGGCCTCACATCCCCAGAAACTTCTCTTACTCTAAAAGAAGAACCCTGTAGGGTGGGAGTATTCCTTGATTATGAGGCTGGAGATGTATCTTTCTATAACATGACAGATGGATCCCACATCTACAGATTTTACAAACAAGAATTTAATGATGTCCTAAGACCGCTTTTTAGACTTTGGTCCTCTGACTCAGGCTCTCTGACCATTGTCCAGGTGGAGTAGAACACAATGATGCTGTAATTCATATGCCTAACCTTCCACGATGATTACAGTTCTCCCCACTAGACACAAATTTATTTTTTCTTCTTCCTCCTTTACTGGTTTATTCTAAGATGAAGCTCTGATACACACACTGATGGTTGCCTCTCATAGTAATTCTTCCTTCTTCCTAAGTTATAGGTCCCTCAATTATTACTATGCCTATGACAGTCTAGTAGAAAGATGAGATTTCCTAGCATCCCCTGCTGAATGTGACTAAATTATGACCAGTGCATTTTAAGATGAATTATTCTGTATGACTCTTTGGAAAAGACCCTGATCCTGGGAAAGATTGAGGGAAGAAGGAGAAGAGGATGACAGAGGTTGGATGGCATCACCGAGTCAATGGACATGAACTTGGGCAAACTCTGGGAGATGAGGAGGGACAAGGAACCCTGGAGTGCTGCAGTCTGCGGCGTTGCAAAAAGTTGGACATGACTTGTCAACTAAATAACTACATTCAGTATCATCTCTGGAATGTGTTCTTAAAGGAAAATTATGTGATTTTCTTCTTTTCTCTAACTATTTGGATGGCTGGAATGTGGCATGATGGGTGGATCTCTAAGAATATCTCTAATCATGTAATATGATATGGACAGAAAAGAAGATATTAATAGAATGATTCTGGAGTTTTGACAGCTGAAACTACTATATGTTCACTTTCTGAATTACTTCCAGTAAGAAACAAATTTTGTCTCTTTAAACCGTTTGTATGTTTTATTTTTGCCTGTTGCGACTGAATCCAATACTAACTCAGCATCCTCCCTTTAAGGATGGTAGCAGGTGACATCCACAGTTGAGTATTCAGATGAAACCGGAAATGTGAAGTCCTGTACTTGCTTGCTTAGCTACTCCAGTGTGTCAGTCTCATTAGGGTCTTCCAGTTTCTCCTGAATCTTCAGTCCCTCTTGACTTTACTTCATACTCTCTCCTTTGTGGTTACCATGGTTAATAATTTTAAGTATTATCTTACTAGAGAGTAAAAATCTCTGGCCTCATTGCCCTTGTATGACAGGTACTTGAAAAAAACCTCCAAATATGGATAAATCTAATTACCTATCTCATACTGGCAGTTAAACATGCTATAGAAATCCACACATGTGAGCAGATGGTTCCTTTTTACATGTGTGATTACTTATCACAACTTGGACACCAGCACTATCAAGTAATCCTCTCATTCATTAAAAAATCTACCTTCATTCAACTTCCAAATCTACTCCCACCTTATACTCAATATATGACCGTGTTCCCACTTTGAAAAATAAAATTAACAATAATAACAATAATCAATTAGAAGATAATTATCTCATCTTTGTAATAATAAATATAACAAATGTAAATCTCCAGTTCTCCATTACTCCTCTTTCACTGTGTTATTAACAGAAGTATTTCCCTTTCTTCACAGGGAACACCAACCCATCTTTATCTCCACTCATTCTGTACTGTGCTCTCTGGACATCGACCCTTCAGTTGTTCCTCTCAGACCTTCCATGAGCTTTTTCCCAAGAACCTTATGTTTTTCAAAATCTTGTCCACCTTAAAAATCAAAACAATACAATTTTCTACCAACTCTAGATCCTCCTTTATACTCTGCTTTCATGCATTTCTCAAAATAATTATATAAAAACTGTGTTTGTATTTCTCTGATTCCCATTTCCTTCAGAATATACTCTAGGTTATGGGTTAAACTGTATCTCCCTCACCACCTCTCCTTAATTCACATATTGAAATCCTTTACCTCCAGTACCTCTGAATGTGACT
>NW_011493929.1:6299-7065 GCF_000754665.1 Bison bison bison | reverse complement strand
AAAGTGCTATTCTAAATTATTTCAACCCTACAAGTGAAGCAGTCAAAAGAAATAGAATCTGCCAGCTTGTCCTGCCCTATGGATTTTAGATTTGATAGTCCTCAAAATAATGAAATAACTTCCCTACCCCCTCATAATAAGTAAACCATGGAAGCCAACTCTGACTCCATGATGGAACTGTTTCTTTGACTTGCTTTTGTTATTATAATCATACAGAATAATTTGCCTCAGAGAATCCTGCACCTCTGCCTGACTGTTAAACTAAAGTGCCTTTGTTCAGAACCCTGTCTACCTGCGGATGGCAGGAAGGAAGAAAATAACACATCCCCTGCCTGAGGCTTGCCAAAGGGGGCCAAAGAATTGGTCCTAAAAATAGAAGGACGAATGTAGTGACCCAAGGATGAAAAAGCAGATAAAACCAAAAGGGTTTTGGAATGCAAGAACGGAAAAATCAGATCATTGGGTCGCAAAGAGTCGGACACAACTGAGCGACTGAACTGAACTAAGCAGTATAACCTGTCTCTCCTCCTACTCCACAAAGGGAGAAGGTATTTGCCTTACTCTTCCCCCACCCAGTATACGTGCCTCATCCAATCAGCAAATGACCCGCAAGACACCTATCCCACTCCTTGTACCCTGGGTATAAAAGTGGACTAAAGACCCCTGTTCAATGTCAGTTCTCCCTAGAGCTGGCCCGCTGTTCTAATAGCATCTCTCATTCTAATAAACTTTATTCTCCTCTAATTCTGCCTCATTTCTGGAAATT
>NW_011493929.1:5460-6102 GCF_000754665.1 Bison bison bison | reverse complement strand
TCATCTTTCAGTATCATATCTTTTTGCCTTTTCATACTATTCATGGGGTTCTCAAGTCAAGAATACTGAAGTGGGTTGCCATTCCCTTCTCCAGTGCCCCACGTTTTGTCAGTACTCTCTACCATGACCCGTATGTCTTGCGTGGCCCTACACAGCATGGCTCATAGTTTCGATGAGTAAGAAAGGCTTTGGCCCATGTTATCAGTTTGATTAGTTGGATCCAACATCTGTTGGATCATCAGGAAAGCAAGAGAAAACCACAAAAGCATTTACTTATGCTTATTGATTAAGCCAAATCTTTGACTGTATGGATCTCAACAAACTGTGGAAAATTCTTCAAGGGATGGGAATATCAAACCATCTTACTGCATTCTGAGAAATAAGTACGCAGGTCAAGAAGTAACAGTTAGAACCCGAAATGAAACAACAGACTGGTTCCAAATTGGAAAAGGGGTGCATCAAGGCTGTATATTGTCACCCTGCTTATTTAACTTATATGCAGAGTTCATTTCAGTTCAGTTCAGTCACTCAGTCATGTCCGACTTTTTGCAACCCCATGAACCACAGCCACCAGGCCTCCCTGTCCATCACCAACTCCCAGAGTCCACCCAAACCCATGTCCATTAAATCGGTGATACCATC
>NW_011493929.1:4982-5360 GCF_000754665.1 Bison bison bison | reverse complement strand
GGATCAGGCCACAAGGGCAACCACCCCCAGCAAGACAACTTCCGTGCACTGTGTCAGGCACATAGTGGTTGAAGCAAAACAGAGACCATTGTCCCCTGGCCACCACCTCCCCAATAGGATTGTAAGTCAGATTCCACAGCATTCTTCCCTGTCATTTTCACTTCTCCCCCTTTCGGTCTGGATTGATTTACAGGAGCCTATATGTTGCCTCTGAGCCATCCCAAGAGCGTCTTCCACGTTTCAGGGAATCACCAAACAGTGAGTCACCTGGTGGCTCCCAGGAATGTCTGTCTGCCTGGGTCACATGGTGCCTTAGCTGTCACATGGTACCTTAGCTGCATGTTTCTCAGGGGCAGCCTCTCACTTCGGATGTAACTG
>NW_011493929.1:4381-4882 GCF_000754665.1 Bison bison bison | reverse complement strand
TCAGAAACTGGAAAGTTTTGACCCTGAAAAAGGCTTGGCCCAATACAAATTGGGGGACTCCACAAAACAATGGCCTGTGAATGGCACAGTAGCTTTTGCCAAAAACAGAGAAAGGACTCAGAATTTCCTTGCATTCAGTCCTTCACAGACCTCAGTCAGAATCCGGATTTGAGAGAGTCATGCCACATGTGTCTTTCTGTTGCCTCCCTGTCTCCCGTCCCTTTCTGTCTCTCTCTGTCAGATTTCCAGATGACCCCTATTCAACCTTTCATATCCACATGATCTCTAGGAAAGGATTTTGGGGTTCCTTTTGGTCCAGGTAGCCCAAGGGATCAAATTCACCCATTCCAGTCCATTTTAGTTCACTGATTCCTAAATGTTGATGTTCACTCTTGCCATCTCCTGTTTGACCACTTCTAATTTACCTTGATTCATGGACCTAACATTCCAGGTTCCTATGCAATATTTGTCTTTATAGCATCAGACTTAACTTCCATCACC
>NW_011493929.1:436-661 GCF_000754665.1 Bison bison bison | reverse complement strand
GCAATACATGAACCGTGAACTTCCAGATATTCAAGCTGGTTTTACAAAAGGCAGAAGAACCAGAGATCAGATTGTCAACATCTGCTGGATCATGGAAAAAGCAATAGAGTTTTAGAAAAACATCTACTTCTTCTTTATTGACTATGTCAAAGCCTTTGTGTGGATCACAATAAACTGTGGAAAATTCTGAAAGAGATGGGAATACCAGACCACCTGACCTGCCTC
>NW_011493929.1:0-336 GCF_000754665.1 Bison bison bison | reverse complement strand
TGGATAGTTCCCTTGCAGAGCAACCTGGAACCTGAGCAGTGTAGACCTGGAAAGCACATGCTGCCTTGAGCTTGGGCAAACACAGGGTGGTCCATACACTGGGAGCACCCCCCAACACACCAGTGATATTTGTTTGCAGTGTTCCTCCCTCTCAACACAACTGAACATGTGAGCCTAAATAAGTGACCACCTTCTCCCCCTTTTGTCAGGGCAGAATTTAGACACTGAAGAGATTTGCAAACAGAGGAAGCCAAAATAAACAAAGAAAAGGGAACCACTCTGGCAGTGACAAGTGCAACAGATTAAAACCCTGTAGGTAACATTGACTAAGCATTG
>NW_011493928.1:4854-5356 GCF_000754665.1 Bison bison bison | reverse complement strand
ATGTTAAGATGGAGGCAAAGGCAGGAGTGAGATTGTGAAATCGGTGGGTGGGAGGGGGGAGGAGAGGGGCGGGGGGCGGGCTAGGGAGTAGGAGTGTGAGCACACCGGCCATCTGATGAACAGAGAGAGGTCTGGGTGGTTGGAATATCAAGTGGGGCATGGAGCAGATGGAGGGTGTCTGGTGAAGATAGGGCATTTGGGGGAAGACAAGACCTACTGTGCCTAGTCCAGGACGCTGGACAGTATCCTAAGAGCAGCAGGCAGCCCGTGCAGAGTTTTGAGCAGGGGTGTCATGCCCAGATTGCACTGAAGAAAGCTTCCCTTCCTTAGGCAGCAGGACAGACCATGTGTTGGAAAGTATCAGGATTGCTGGTGCTTGTCAAGGGGAGAGACGAGGGTGACCTGGCTTAGGGAACTCACTGTGCTGATGGGCAGAAGGAACAGGATCTTACTTAGACTTAGGAGGCCGAGAGGTGAGGCTTGATGATTGAGAGTGTGGTGA
>NW_011493928.1:0-669 GCF_000754665.1 Bison bison bison | reverse complement strand
TTGGGTTGATCATTTTTTTGATATCGAGCTGCATGAGCTTCTTGTACATTTTGGAGATTCATTCATTGTCAGTTGTTTCATTTGCTATTATTTTCTCCTGTTCTGAGTGCTGTCTTTTCACCTTGTTTATAGTATCCTTCGCTGTTCAAAAGCTTTTAAGTATAATTAGGTCCCATTTGTTTATTTTTGTTTTTATTTCCATTACTCTGGGATGTATATCCTAGAGGATTTTGCTGTGATTTATGTCACAGAGTGTTCTGCCTATGTTTGCCTCTTAAGAGTTTTATAGTTTGTGGTCTTACATTTAGGTCTTTAATCCATTTTGAGTTTCTTTTTGTGTATGGTGTTGGAAGGTCTTCCAGTTTCATTCTTTTACACATAGTTCAACAATTTCCCCAGCATCATGCATTGAACAGACTGTGTTTTAGCTATTGCATATTTGTGCATTCTTTGTCAAAGACAAGGTGTTCATAGGTGCAGGGATTTATCATTGAACTTTCTGTTTTGTTCCATTGATCTATATTTCTGTCTTTGTGCCAGTACCATACCATCTTGATGACTGGCTTTGTAATATAGTCTGAGTCAGGAATGTTGATTCCTGCATTACACTCTTCTCTCTCAAGATTGCTTTGGGAATTCGGGGTCTTTGGTGTTTCCATACAAACTGTG
>NW_011493927.1:9066-10941 GCF_000754665.1 Bison bison bison | reverse complement strand
GATGGTTGGATGGCATCACCGACTCAATGGACATGAGTTTGAGCAAGCTCTGGGAGATAGTGAAGGACAGGGAAGCCTGGTGTGCTGCAGTCCATGGGTTTGCAAAGAGTCAGACATGACTGAGCAACTGAACAACAAATTCTCCCCCAAACTCCCTTCCCATCCAGGCTGCCACATAGCACTGAGCAGAGTTCCTTGTGTTATACAGTAGGTCCTTTTTGGTTATCCATTTTAAATATAGCAGTGTGTACATGTCTATCCCAAACCCCCTAACTATCTCTTCCCCGCTGTAATTCATTTTATTTTTAAATGGATCACTTAAAATCCATTCCTTTCATATTTTAAGAAAACATCAAAGCCAGGTGAAGACAGATAAGGAAGGACATACACTATTCAACCATTGTTACAAAGGACCACAGGTCACATCCTAACCCTATAGACTGTGATGTTGATCAATGTTCTCTCTATTGTAGTTGAAGCTTTGGACATTGTTAGCATTGCTATAAGGATAGATTTTGTTCTGATGCTTTGAGGATTCAGGAGTGCAATTTAAATCTTTTGAGATATGCGCCATTCAGATAGGGATGAAATTATTTTCTTTTACTAAATAAAATGTGTTCATTTTGAAATAGTAAGATCTCACTTGAAAGCAAACTCAAATCAAAATAAAAAAACTGAACTAATGGAGCAGTACATTTGAACAGTTTTTTTTACTTTTTTTATTTTTTAACTTTTTATTTTGTATTGGCATATAGCCGATTAACAATGTTGTGACAAGGCATAGAGTTTTTATATAGGCACTTTGAGATGGATTAAACCAAGTGAACCACTATTGGGGAAAAAAGTGACTTATTTTAGAAGTGAACTGCATTTAGAAGGAAAATAAACTTTAGACAAAAGCCTCTACACCTTTGTCTCCAGGGACCTGGACCGGACCTCAAGAGACCACCTAGTGAAACCACCTGCTCTTCATAGCAATTGCTCCCTTCTCAGTCCCCACACCTAAGCTCCCAAAACTATTCCCCACTAAGACAGTCATTTAGTCATTTGGCTCCAGTCTATAATGAAAGAATTTCAAGCCCTTGACATGTGATGGGAAAGCTTTTTGGCAAGAAAGCCTTCAAGGTGCCCTTAAACCACCCAGTTCTAGTCTTCCCTGATTTCTCTGTTATTATTCATCAATGTATTTCTTCAGTTCTTGCTAAACATCGTCAGAATTTGGAAAAGCACTTTGAGATGTTTGACATTATTTACAGGCTACCTGAAATCATTTATAGGCCACTTGAAACTATTTCAAAATAGCTATCTCAATCAGGCTTGTGCAAAGCTTCAAGGTTATCTCAAATTGCATTAGACTGTGGTTAGGAAACCAGGCAGGCAGCAATCAACTTCCAGTGTTTCTCACTGCCTAACAATCAGCTTTGGTTGTTTGTTTATTGATTTGCATGTAGGGTAACTGGCCTTTGTTCAACATTAAATTAAAAACATGTTAGAGAGCAATTAGAACTATTTCATTCACTAGTACCCTGTCTCACCTGCGGATTCACTTTTCTAATACTAGTAACAACAACAAAAAGTTGAGCCACAAAAAAATATAACTAATCAGGTTCTCAAAAGCTACTTTGAATGAATGGATGACATTAATGTGTTAACCAAATCCTCTCTCCCCCTATTTTCTAGCCAATTTCTCTTAAGCATAGTTGGCAGGAAAAGGGAAGGACATTTTAAGGACAGAAGTATTCTATTAAACACTGAAATTAGCGGAGCTCCAATGATGGGCAGCATGGTGGAGGAAGAGAAAAGCTCTCTAGACCATGCAGCAGAAGTGTGCAGTGTCAGCGCTGGCCCTGCCTTAATCAAAACTCATTTCCAATC
>NW_011493927.1:8626-8966 GCF_000754665.1 Bison bison bison | reverse complement strand
TTATATAGTGAATTAAATTTCCTCCTATGCATCTAGAATGGTACTAGTCATTTCTTCTTGGGAGAATTTGAGAAAATAATCACTCCACTATTTTCAGTGTTCTGTGGTTCCGCTGAGGAGCCAACAGTTGAAAACCGGTACACAGAAGGCAAACAAACCCACACACTGGATCATTTGATTAAGGAGTATCTTAAATTACACTGAGTCATAGGTTAGCAAAATGTTTTGAGTGAGTTTTAATTACCACTCGAAATTCTAGGAATGTACACAGGATGTTTTTAAAACTATTTTCCCTTGGGTACTCGTAATTGTTGAAATTTCCAGTTATTTAAAGGACAAA
>NW_011493927.1:4182-6544 GCF_000754665.1 Bison bison bison | reverse complement strand
AGTGAAAGCTCGGAGTCTTAACCACTGGACCGACAGGGAATTCCCATTTGTTTATACTATTTGTTTATTGTCTTTTTAGTATATGTGGAATTTGTAGTGATATGATTTTGCTCATCCATTTGTGTCTTCTCTCCTTTTTATTGATAAGTCTGGCCAGAGGTCTATCTGTTTTATTGATCTTCACCAGCAGCATTTGGTTTCATTGACTTTTTCTCTCCTGTTTTGGTTTTTCATTTATGTCTACTCCAATCTTTATCATTTTGTTTCCTCTCCCTGTGCTGAGTTTAATTTCTTCTTTTTCTAGTTTCTTAAGATGGGAGCAGAGGTTACTAACTTGAGATCATTCTCCTTTTCAAACTTAGGCATTTAGTGCTATAAATTTCCCCCAAGCCCTGCTTTAAGAGCATCCCACTAATTCTGTTATGCTGTGTCTTCATTTTCATTCATTTCAAAATACTTTCCAAATTATCTTCTGATATTTTTTGTTGACCCATGGCCTATCTAGAAACATGTCATTTAGTTCCCAAATATACAGGGGTTTTCAAGTGATTTATTTGTTATTGATCTTTAATTTAATTCCATTATTGCCAGACTGTGGTTTACATTACTTTAAATATCAACATGAATCAGCCATGTTTGACAGAAAGCACCAAAATTCTATAAAGCAATTATCCTTCAATTAGAAAATAAATAAATAAATCTTTAAAAAATGCAAGTGGAAAAAGTTTAAAAAAATATTTTGTATATTGAGACATCTTATGGCACAGCATATGTTCTATGTGAGTAAATGTTCCATAGACACTTGAAAGAAATGTATATTCTAGGGTGAGAGGTGGGACGGAGGCTCAAGAGGGAGGGGACATATGTATACCTGTGGCTGATTCATGTTGATGTATGGCAGAAACCAACAGAGCATTGTAAAATTATCCTCAATTAAAAATAAACAAATTTTTAAAAAATATATTCTTCTGTGGTTGCATAGAGTCTTCTACAAATGCCAATTAGGTCAAATTGGTTCATTTGTTGTTGACGTTGTTTAGTTGCTGAATCATGTCCGAATGTTTTTGTGACCCCATGACCTGTTACCCACCAGGCGCCTCTGTCCATGGGATTTCCTGGGCAAGAATACTGGAGTGGGTTGCTATTTCCTTCTCCACAGGATCTTCACGACCTAGGGATCAAACCCAAGTCTCCTGCATTAGCAGGCAGATTCTTTACCACTGAGCCACCAGGGAAGCCCAAATTGGTTCATACCACTCTTTAATTCTTCTACATGCTTCCAGATTTTCCACCCAACTGTTCCATCAATATCAATAACCGAGAGATAAGTGTTGAAATTACCCACCATAACTTTATTTCTCCTTGCCATTCCTTTGGTTTTTCTACATACATTTTAGAGCTGTGTTTTTTAGCACATAAATGTTTAGATTATTATTTCCTCTTGATAAATTGGCCCTTTTATTATAACAAAACAACTATATTTAACTGTAGTACAATTATTTGCTCTGAAATCTACTTTGATATTAATATAAGCATCCCAGCTTTCATTTGACTAGTGTTATCATGGCATATTTTATTCCATTGTTATACTTTCAATCTATTTGTGGCTGTCATTATATTTTAAGTTGGTTTCTTGTGTGCACAATGCAACTGGGCCTTGCCTTTTTTTCAATCCAATATGACAATCTCTGCCTTTAATTGAGGCATTTAGGCCATTTAAATTTAACGTGACCACTGGTATGGTTAAGTTTAATTGTATCATCTTTTCTTAGATTTTTTATTTTCCCATTTGTACTTTTTTTGTCTTTTTAATCTTTTTCTGGCTTATTTTGGATTAACTGAGTATTTTGTATGATTATAGTTTATCTCCTCTGTTAGCTTATTACCTATAACTCTTCATTCCACTGTTTCAGGGATTGTCTCAGGATTTATACTTTAACTTATCACAGTCTACCTATAAATGATATTATACTACTTCACATATAGTATAAGAATCATGCAACAGCATACTTTGATTTCTCCTCTCCTGGCCTTTTGCTATGCTTGCCAGATAGCATGCTTCTACATATATTATAACTCCACAGAAACTCTGCCTGACTCTACCTGGGTTCCCTTTGTGCACTGCCACCTGGAAACTTCCTCAAGGTAATAAGCTGGGACATTGCAGTGTTGTCCTTGTTTCCCAACTCAGAATCACTGTTCTTTGTTTTCAGACATCTTGAGAATACTGTTGTAATATTTTTTCATTGTTTCATGTGGGAGTGTAAATCTGGCCTAGATTGCTCCATCTTGATTGGAAGCTAAAGTCCAGAAGGAGCTTTGTGAGTCTAGTTGGGGAATCTGCTTTGACTCAGAACAAGAG
>NW_011493927.1:3374-4082 GCF_000754665.1 Bison bison bison | reverse complement strand
TAAGACTGTCTTTCTGTGGTGCCCAGTGTGTGGCGGAAATGGCTCTGTGTACTTGGTTCTGACTGCATTGTGGAAATTCCTGATAGTCATTTCCTTTTTAAAAAAGTATTTATTTGACCATGCCAGTTCTTATTTATGGCATGCTAAAGTCCAGAAGGAGCTTTGTGAATCTAGTTGGGGAACTTGCTTTGACTTAGAACAAGAGTGCAATCAAGAAGTTACTTGAAGATTGACAGATTTCTAAAAATATTGTCTCAGCTAGAGACAGATGAGTAACCAGATATATGAAAACACTTGAGGGCAATGGCTTAGAACTGAACATGAAGCAGATCCCCAAATGAGAGGCAGTGTCTGAAAGACACTGGCAAGGATATGGATCAAAGACTGTGGGAGAGAGACAGGTCAATAACAGTTAATGCAAGTAAATGATGACTGCTCAGACCATAATCTGGCTGTCATGGATGGGCCGCGGTTAGTCAACATTCTTGCAGATGTAAACCAGGATTCAGAGAGAGGGCAGGTTAACTAAATTGCAGCCTTCAAGACCATAGTTTGCCTAAGTGCTGATGATCTAATAAAAATAAATTCGTATAGCTTTTTTTTGGTTAATACTATTTACTCCTATAGCTTTAAAGTAATCAGTATATTTATGGCTATTTTGTCCTCATAACAAGTCTGAAAGAAGAGACAGGTACCATTTCCCTCTGA
>NW_011493927.1:588-1002 GCF_000754665.1 Bison bison bison | reverse complement strand
GTTTATCCAGTAGTCATGTATGGATGTATGAATTGGACTATTAAAAAAGCTGAGCGCGGAAAAATTGATGCTTGAACTGTGGTGTTGGAGAAGACTGCAAGGAGATCAAACCAGTCCATCCAAAAGAAAATCAATCCTGAATATCCATTGGAAGGGCTGATGCTGAAGCTGAAACTCCAATATTTTGGCCACCTGATGCGAAGAACTGACTCCTCGGAAAAGACCCTGATACTGGGAAAGATTAAGGCAGAAGGGTACAACTGAGGATGAGATGGTTGGATGAAATCACCAACTCGATGGACATGCGTTTGAGCAATCTCCGGGATTTGGTGATGGACAGGGAAGCCTGGCATGGTGTGGTCCATGGGGTCGCAAAGAGTCAGACACAACTGAGCGACTGAACTGAACTGAACT
>NW_011493927.1:0-488 GCF_000754665.1 Bison bison bison | reverse complement strand
GATCCATGTTCTGTTCTAACTGTTGTTTCTTGACCTGCATACAGATTTCTCAGGAGGCAGGTAGGGTGGTCTGATATTCCCATTTCTTGAAGAATTTTCCAGTTTGTTGTGATCCATGCAGTCATAGGGTTTAGCATAGTCAATGAAGCAGAAGTAGATGTTTTTCTGGAATTGTCTTGCTTTTTCTATGATCCAACAGATGTTGGCAATTTGATATCTGGTTCCTCCGCCTTTTCTAAATCTAGCTTGAACATCTGGAAGTTCTTGGTTCACATACTATTGAGTTGAAGCCTAGCTTGGAGTATTTTCAGCATTACTTTCAACTGTGTGAGATGAGAACAACTGTGTGGTAGTTTGAACATTCTTTGGCATTGCCTTTCATTGGGACTGCAATGAAAACTGACCTTTTCCAGTCCTGTGGCCACCACTGAGTTTTCCAAATTAGCTGGAATATTGAGTGCAGCACTTTCACAGCATCATCTTTTAGG
>NW_011493926.1:9547-10547 GCF_000754665.1 Bison bison bison | reverse complement strand
AGTGGTTTGCCATGCCCTCCTCCAGGGGATCTTCCCAACTCAGAGATCAAACCCAGGTCTCCTGCATTGCAGATGAATTCTTTAATATCTGAGTCATCAGGGAAGCCCATGAATACCAGTGTGGGTAGCCTATCCCTTCTCCAGGGAAACTTCCTGACCCATGAATCGAACCAGGGTCTCCTGCCATGCAGGCAGATTCTTTACCAGCTGAGCTACCAGGGAAGCCCAAACAAAAATAGAACTGCAAGATTACCTCCTGTGCAAACAAGATGAACTAGAGAAAAGCCCATCCCTCAGAAGGTATCCCTGGATACATTCCACTCTCATTCTTAACGCAGGGCAGAGGAACAAACATATCTTCCCTGAGAATCTAACAACAAAGATCTTAAATGGAAGTGCAGTCAGAATTTCTACTATCTCTTCTATGAAAAACCCAAACTTGAAAGTTTATTTAAAACTTTTACAGGGTTAATAGAAAACCCAAGTATTTGATAAAAGTTAATCAAAGTCCTCTTCAGATAAAAGCAGTTCGATCACAGGTGTCAGGAAATTCTCCCAAATATATTTCCATTTAACATGGACTCCCAACTGACAATTATAGAAACACAAGAAACAAGAAACTAGCATCAAAAGGCAGTACAAACACACATGCATACATGCACAAACACTGCAAAACCATCCTCAAAAAAATTTCAGAAATGTGTTTATTTGATAAACAATACAAAATAAATTTAATTTTTAAAACTATCTCAAAGGTATCAGTAAGGAACAAGAGATTTTTTAATGACCAGAAAAAAAAAATCTGGAAACAATTTATCATTAAAATTTTAAAAATAATTATTAACTAACAGCATATCAACTACTAGCTCCACTAAAAGCTGGTGGAGGTGATGAAATTCCAGTTGAGCTATTTCAAATACTGAAAGATGATGCTGTGAAAGTGCTACACTCAATATGCCAGCAAATTTGGAAGACTCAGCAGTGGCCACAGGACTGGAAA